>NW_010398129.1:0-21265 GCF_000710305.1 Buceros rhinoceros silvestris | reverse complement strand
AGAGAGACCCGCCAGGGGTGGGGAGAGAGACCCTCCAGGGGTGGGGAGAACAAGAATAAATAAAAGGAGCAGAAGGAGCCCCCACCCTCATCAACTTCTCCCTTTATCCTGGGTGTGATGTCTGTGGTCTGGGCTCCACCTGTGAGGCAGCTCGGGGCAGCTGCCCTGGATGACCCCAAACTGCCAACGGCTCCACACCAGGGCTGCCCTGGGAGCCTGTCCCAGCAAAACTGGGTCAGACATGTACTAATTAAAGTGATTGTGAAGTGTTGGCTTACTCGTAGAAAATTAATATAAGGCAGAGATTTAATAACAGCTCCCACTAGAAGATTCTGGTATAATGAAGACCATAAAGAATTACTCAAATTTGATATTTTACTATTACTATGGCGGCAAAAAGCAGACAGTCAAATGGTCTAGGAAGCCTCTAAGACTGCAATAAAGGGAAAAAATGCTAGCACTGGTATACTTAGAGAGCAAAACCAAAATCAGTTGATAGACTTCATGGCTCTGAAAGCTAAGCATAATGAAATACATTTTGAAAAGCAGCTAGCATATACAACTGTAGAAGGGACAAAGTAAATGTCTTCAATATGCAACAAGATTGAGAATTCTTTGAAGCTTACACTGGATCTTTCATGAGGGAAGAATAAAGCTTACAGGCTGTTATCTTATAAACTTAGCCCAACTAGGAGTACTGAATAAAGACCCCAAATGATGAAAGGAACTTATCACATTCTTCTGTGGAAATTGTCATGGAATTCTCCTGTAATTTAACTAAGATCGGCAATGATTAACAGTCTCCGCCGTCTGACAAATCTAGAAATTTGTTTTAGGTCACTTTAAATTGAGAGCTTATTCAAGTTAACTAAAATATTGGACTGTAATTCAAGATCACTTCATTACTTTCTAACTGAGAATATTTCTTGCCGTGATACCACATGTTCATGGAAAATCCTTTATAATATACTGCTCAGATTTTTATGAGGAAGCTAAATGTATAATAGGGTCTCCCAAAACTTTAGCAGCCAGAGAAAATAGATATATACATAAAAAAAATCCCATTTCAGTAAAGCAAGCAAAAGGGTTAAAACACTTTGAATTTCACTTTGTCATCCTCATCTTGTCCGAACACTAATCTTTTAACAGATAATCTTCTATAAGACTGCAAAATCATCTCAATTCTGTAAGCAGAGCACAGATAGCATAGAGGGATCCCGTTAACCCTGCTCTTATCTCTGAATGAAATTTAATGTGTTCCAAGGTTGAAATGCGTGTGTGTGTGTACGTTTGAGGTGCCTCATAGGTGCTCAGAGCTGGAGTTATCAGAGCTTCAGTTAAAGCACCAGCAATGTCTAGAAAGGAAGGGACTGCAGTAGTCTAGATCCGAAGTAGATCAAAACAGATGGATGAATGCACAGATTTTCATAGGTTGTAGCTTGTGCAGTGTGTTAAAGGCCTTGTGACATCTGCATCACAGCTTGCACCCACTTACTCAAACACTTCGCTGATAACACGGAGGACTGAGCCTTCAACCCTTAAACTTCTCTGGGAAGAGCGAGGTGAGTAAGCCTTTATATTTTTGGTAGATCACTCCAGAGCAGGGATCACACTCATCTGTAGGGATAGGTGACTGTTTGTGTTGCCTTTTTTGGATGTGGATATTGTTGATCTCACAGTAAAACACTGTTTTGAGGGTATTATTTGAACCAGTCATAGACCTTTACAGCCTGTATTGACAGTCATCGGCATTTACAAATAAAACCAAAATAATCTGTATTTTGCAATTCACCATTTCTTGCAAGTCATACTACCACCAGTACTCTGAAAAACTTATATCTAGAGGGAACATCTGCACAGCAGTAAAAACAAGACCAGAGTGGGTATCCTTGTGTTCCACCCAGCTTTACCATACCCTGCTTTGGTATCAAGAACAGGTAAACAGCAGAGGTACCCATTTCAGCCATCCACTCTCTCTGCAACACGCTGGACAGGTTTCTACAGCACTTGTGACTTGTGACTTCCAGGCACAAGACAAAAATCTCTGGATGGAGAAGAAGGATCATGAACACGGACAGTGAGGCTCCCTCTAAGAAAGTGGCAGTAGGGAGTACAGCTTGACTGGTCACATTTAAGAGCCCACTAAAATTTTTTATATTCTCTGAGCCAGGCAAAACTTCCTCCAGCTGAGTCCTGGAATAAAGATCAGTTTAATTTTTCATACGTTGCAGTCCTTTTTTTTCCTTCTAGCCATTCCTGTTTGAACCTGGTAAACCTGACCCGCAAAGGGACAGCATTTCTGAGCCTGAAGGTGTGCACAGTGCATGCAGAATTTGTTCCATATTACCCAAGAAAGCAAAAATTCTTTTGAAGTTAAATCACATTAGATTTCCCGTTATTGTGTGGGCTGGTTTGCAATTCATGCTATGTTAGTTTTTGTGAAATTGAGACTTTCATTTGTAGGAGAATGGTCCAAAGCAGTGATTATATTAATGACAAAACTAGAGGGAGCATTTTTAAACAAAACTGCAGTCACATGTTACAGTGTGTTTCAGTTCATGATGGGTGAAAACGTTCTTCAAACCACCACATCACGTGCTAGAAATGAGGACTTTGAAGAATGATCTTCTTATGTGTTTCTCTCTACCAGATGCAATTAGCTACTGAAAGCAGAAAGAGTTTTTAATTCCTTCAAGTTTTGTCAGTTTTCTCCCCCCAGAATACAGTAAGACATCAATCCAAGTCACACCTACCATGGATATCAAATCATATAATACCATTGCTTAACTAAAGAGTAATTCTCAGAAACCCTTATAAATAAGAGGCGACTCACTTGAAAAGCAACTCTAAAATGATTAAATTTATAGGTTTATTTGCTATTTCAGCTGATTTCAGGCAACATCTATAGGTATTAGTTTAAGGTGGTTAAGGTCAAGAATTGACAGTCTTGAGAAAATTGATCTGTTCATTAGCTAGGTCTTATTCTCATTATTTTTAAACTACATATTTCACCTGTTCAACAATTATTTCAGATGCTTCCATGTTTTTCTTTCAATGGACAGATTTTATGTGCCTCTCAGTGAATTTATTGATCTTTCTGAACAATTTTGAATTTGCAAAAAATTTGTTAATACAACTTTGACCATACCAATCTGTCTTAATCTGAGTTCTAGAATTAGTCATCGAGGGTCACAGCCATACAGCTCCTGGGCAGGGCTGTGACTCAGGGAGACATGGAATGAAATGGGCCTCATGAACTTCCTTACAAAGTTCAACAGAGCAAGTACAAGGTGCACCTGGGACAAATGCAGTGGGTTGACCACAGCCAGCACAAAACCACGAAGACAATTCCTTTATAGGGATCCTCGTGAAGTTGGGACTGTAAGAAGGGCACTTTATAAGCAAAATACAGCATGTAGATTTGTACCCCAACCAAAACCTCCCACTGTCAGCAGTCTACCTTAAACTGGTTTTGCTAGAAGGTCAGAGGAGTGAATTAAAGCCTGAACAGAAAAGCTAATGTCTGCATTTGGTTCGCTAACAGTGAATGTTTCCATTGTGGTAGATTTCTACAGGAACACTGGAAGAAGACATCCAGTTCTCAATGATTTTCAGTAAGCATTTAGGTATCAAACTGTCCCATGTGCCTCTGACTGGTAGGTGTCCCAAAGGTATCCACAGCAAAACCATCACTTTAAGACACTACTTACCTTAGCAAGGGAAGTATATTCTGCTGCATTCTCATATGGCTACATTTCTTATTTCTCTTATTTTTATTCTAAACTTGTTGTCATTATCCAGATGTAAGATTAAAATAGCTGCTTCAGATTTTGCGTGAAGAATACTCTTTTATGATGTGACAAGAGCCTTGAAATCTTCCAGGCTTGCTTTTATAATTTTCTTTGAGATGAGTAAAACTATTGTTCAGTTGCCTCATCCCTCTGCACTCTCTCTCTTTTCTGATAGAGCCAAAAGGAAAATGTTTACGTAAATGTGAAAATTTCTACATTCCAACTGAATAATGGGGTTTGTTTTAGAGAAGAAAAGCACGCCAACGTCTTAGCTTCATCACCATATTGAAACAGACTTTTCCCCGTTTTCCAGTTTGTGTGTGTATAAAGTAATGATAGGCACTGGTGGAAGGAAAAATATGTAGTCATGGAATGAGATCGATAAAAGTTATATCTATTTTTTTTTTTTACTTACAATGTTCCCTCTGCAGTATTTCTGTTACAAATGGCAAATTAAGCCAAAGATGAACCTGTCATTTATCATGGCAAGTAATACATGCAGGCCTATTCTAACGTCTGTGTGTTCAAATTATATCAACACAACCGAGGAAAAACAAGCACAAGTTTATACTCACAGAGAATCAGAGCATCACAGAGAATCAATCTATGTGTTTAGTGTATGTCTCCAAATAGGGAGCATGAGTGACCAGAGAGGGTATGGAAACAAGCTGTGCTGTGCGAGAGGGGAGTCTCCACCTTCCAGGACCACATACTTTGAGGCTAAACCAGGTGAGGAAGAGGCTAACACCATCCAATAGTTATCAGGATTGCAAAGAAACTATGAAAGCACAATTCCTGTTTCCTGGATCTGGACAGGTTCAGCATCAAAGTCACAGCAGCACCAAGGCAGAGGGGTCACGTACAGGTTCCTCCCAGTTCCCTGGCAAAGCAAGCAACTGAGGCTGTCACACAGGTGGGCTAGTGGGGGGCAGTAGGGGGGACTCCACCTTACTAGTGTCAATGCTGAGCGATGCTGAGGACAGTGCTGTATAGCCACACACTTCTATTTGAAAGCAGCTTGCTCCTGCACACCTTCCATTATGCTAGATGTTTGCTACCGAGTCATTATCTACGTTTAGTCCATATCTGGGACTAAGCTGCAGCAGTTGCTCTATCACCCAGTGACCCTCCCCAGCAGAGAAGGGGCAGCAGCAAAAGGAGAGGAGACCCCCGGGCTGACATGAAAACAGCTCTAATGGAACAGCCCAACTGACCCCAATGCCAAGAGAAAGTGCAGACAGTGATACTCAGCCCAGCCAATGGTCAGCAGCCACAGCAAACAGGAGAGCAGCTCCTCAGGAGCAGGATGGGGAGAGAGACCCTCCAGGGGTGGGCAGAAGCAGCAAGAGAAGGAAGAGGAGGAGCAAAAAGAGCCCCCTCCCTCCTCAACCTTCCCCCTTTATCCTGGGTGTGATGTCTGTGGTCTGGGCTCCACCTGTGAGGCAGCTCGGGGCAGGTGCCCTGGCTGACCCCAAACTGCCAACGGCTCCACACCAGGGCTGCCCTGGGAGCCTGTCCCTGCGACACCAGGATATTCATAAACACAACTGCAGATATTTTTAAACCTGAGAACAGCAATTGGTATTTAAAGTTGTTTAATGTTTAACACATTTTCCTGTCTTTCTTGTAATTCAACAGAACAGATTAATTGCACATTAGTTAGTGGTGTGATGGAAACTCTTAAACTGAGCTATGTTCTGCCAAAACAGCACTGCCTTTTCATGCATCTTTACCTCTGCGAAAGTACTCTCAACCCTTAATCAAAATACCAATTATCAAAAGCATTAGCTAATATTTCTGTGTGTTTTCTATAACTTCGCACATGTGGTTTAATTTTAAACTGTTAATGCAAAACACATTGCCATTAGATCTGCCTCATTTTTCCCCATAATTGTGTTACAGGACTGGCCAGACCACAATGCCTTGCCTGCTTAGGTACCAGACATTAAACCCTGGCTTAATGAAGATCATGACCAAATGTTTTATTGTTTCTGATGGGACTGAGCAGAATACTCCATGTCTGGAGATCAGTCTGTGTCCTGGGGGTGGGAGGAAAGGAACGTGGAACAAGCTGACACGGCAACGCTCAGCTTCTAAAGTGGTGCCAGCAGGAGATCGGCTGTGTCAGGAAAAATGGACACGTGTTTGTACACACACGCGCACTGTCAACCAAGGGCTTTCACATCCAGTTATCAGTGTCACATGCCAATGAGAGCAGCCCAGTGACATCACGGTGTATCTTTCCAGCAGCTGTCGCTGTCGGTCTCCCGTCCATTGCTGGTCCATGACGCGGCTTACCAGAGTCAGGCAGTTTGTGTTGTACTCAGCTCTTGGCCAAAATTATCATGTACTGTTGTGTCCCAGGACCTTTATATTACAAAGATTTGAGGAACTGGGATTTCTGCTTTAGCGATTGGCGTTTCTTCTCTCCCAACCACTTCGAGTTTTCAATGGGCTTGAGGTAAGAGATAAAAACTGCTCTCAGGCCATTTTTCTTCCAGTCCTCTGCAGGCTGAGACCTACAGGCACCAAAGCCTCAGAACATCATGTTGAATGAAGGCCTAATTTTCAGTTCGTTTTAAGAAATCATTAATGTTATTTGTTTCTCCTTCCCTGACAGTACAACATGTTCTGTTTTTTCCATTTTTAGTCCATCTTTAATTTAGGGTAGATTATTTCTGGTTCTTTAAATATTTCTTTACAGTCTTTAATTTAAACACAAACTCTCTACCCATAAATAATAATTTTTAAAATGTTATTTGTAGCTTTTCTCCTCATTTTTTCATTTAATAGAAAATGGTAATTGTGGCCGTCCAAGCTCCAATGAGCACACAGTATCATTAAAATCAGCCACCAAGTTATCAAGAGTTTTTTTGTGAGATCAATATATAATTTCTAGAGTTAAGTTAAATAAATTGTATTTGCCTAGTAAGATAAAAGATCAGCCTATGTGAGTAAGTGTATGCATGTTTTATTTAAAATAGTTCGTATCAGTTGCTAAATTTCAGCTTTAATATTCCATTTGGTGCTGCAGAACTCTTGACTAGTGTATTTAGGTATTTCAAGCCTGTGTTACATTCCCAATTCGTCAAACTGTCAATCATTTGTTACAACAGTCCGCTCCTTTTTTGTCAGTTCTCTGTATTATTAGGATGCAGATGCCATCACACTTGGCGCTGGCGTTGATGTGTACTTGATCTGCCTTCCCTCCCCGTAGATCTGGTACCTTCATGGGCATTGATGAAAAGCAACACACAGAGGTAAAATTAAATTCTGATCTGTTGGCAAATCTACACTGGCAAGCACTGATCCCCCTGGCACTTGTCTGACATTCTCGTGCTGGAAAGAAATAACAGCTGCTTATCAATGATGTATTAAAGATGGGCACAAGCCACCTGGCGTACACGTTCCCATAAGAAAGGAGAAATCATTCACAGTAAAGTGATCCCTTGCCTCCTACTACATACATGGCCTACATCTGTATCTACTGTGGTAGGTGCTTGGTTTCAGACTCAAGGTCACAGAAGTAAGCGCCTGGAGTCAGTTGCAGCCATACTGTCAGTAGAGACACAGCCTGAATATAAGCAGCCCCGGTTTTCCTTACCTGGAGAGTCAGCGGGATGGCTCCCGCAAAGCTAGAGCTTAGATGCAGCCAGCAGGTTGTTGGTGTGGGTGATCAGAAGGCTGAGCTTAACTAAAGTGGTGATATTACCTGCACTGTCTGTGCTGTTTGGTATATAAGACTCTAATTAATTTCTAAGTTCTGTTAAACATAGGAATCAGAATTTGTATCAGATGTTTACCCTGCTTATGCCATTGCAAACTGGATGATGAAAAAAAAAATGAAAAGTCTTCTAAAGAACTAAAATTTCCATAAACAAATACTGCTAAACAGAGACCAAATTGTTATCATAGCAGAGAGAGTTTGAAATTCAAGAGTGCATGTGCTAAATGCTTGCCAGTTCAACAACATGCTAAACAACCTCTTGAAAATTGAAGGTCAGGCCAGCTCAACACTACATCAAAAAGATACATTTGATGATTTTAGGACAAGACGAAATGCTTCATGTTACCCCAGAGGAAGTTTAGATTGGTCATTAGGAAAGATTTCTTCACTGAAAGGGTTGTTAAGCATTGGAACAGGCTGCCCAGAGAAGCGGTTGAGTCACCATCCCTGGAGGTCATCTATAAAAAGCATAGATGTGGTGCTGAGGGATATGGTTTAGTGGTGGACTTGTCAGGGCTGTGTTAACTCGATGATCTTTAAGGTCTTTTCCAATCTAAACGTGTCTATGATTCTATTCTATGATTATTATTCTATTCCAGTTGGTCAGATTTGAAGAAATACTAATTTATTTGGGGTTAACAAAGCCAGAGTAACTCCATTTTGCTTAAAGAATGGGTGACATGCTAACCTCTTGCCTCAGCTTTCCCTTAATAGTACAAGGATACGTAAATTCAGACAGACCCTTGATTAGGGTCTGTACACAAAGAGATGTGAGAAAAAGAAAAGGAAGGTGTGCCACATTTTGAGGGGCCATCTGCATGGAGTGGTACAGAGCACATGGCAGGGCATGAAGCTAGGCGGGGAATAAACCCTGCACAGTTCCTTCACTGCAGGGTGTGGACAGGCACAGCCAGATATCTACCAGACAGGGTCCCCCAGCCTGCCTCTGGGGAGACAGGGAAGGTGAGGTGAGAGATCAGATCTTCCATCTGATTTTCCAGCTGCATCACAGAGTCGCATCCGAAGGCACTCTTGGGATTATACAGTGCAAACGCCAGGAGTGTAGCCTTGTAGGCAGGGTCATGCGTGCTGTAAGAGGACAATCTTTTAACATTAGCCCTGTCTTAACAGACCTGAAGTACTTTGCATCTCTTGTCCTAGATGGAATATTTAATATTATTTTCCATGCATAAACTATGAAAAGAATGAGAGCTCCATAAAATGAGTGATAGACTACTTGAAGTGAGGCAATAGATAAGCTAAATGGCTTATAAACGTCAGTGTTACACCCATCAGTTTCACTGGCCCTTGGTCTTACCTTGAAAACTTGGTGTGACTAAATTAGTCCATGCAGAACTGTAGATCACAGTGTAGCACAGTTAATTATTCTGCAGACCATCTCTTTCAGATGAACGTGGAGAAGCTTCTGGTTGTATTACATATCTAGTGAGATTCTGAGATTCATTTCGGCATGTCTGTGGTGTCTTGTTTAGACTAGTGGTAATCCTGCAGCACACTAGACATTTTTCCAATCAGAAGTCCATATTCCAGGGACTTTTTAGTATAATTTATTGTTTGAAAATATTTGCATTATTAATAATAATTTTGTAATTACTCAGGCTGTGAGGTTCTGCTTGTTTCTTGAGCATGCACATTTGCTCAATGTTTGAGGCAGTGCCATAGAGTATAAGCAAAATGCTCAGTGCCACTGTTACTGTAGAGGTGTAGATGGGTAGATCAGAGGACATCCTCTTGAAGAACTGCTCCTGAAGGAGTCCTAACCCACCAGAGATACACAGAGATGCAAAAGGTGCTGAGAGCTTGCTAGGGAATAATGTATTTCCAGTATTTACTTCTGAATTCCAAGTCAGAAAATAGCCACCGAGTTTGCAGAAGCTTGTTTATAATTCTTACAGTCTGTGTGTGTGTGTCTGTGCGCACGAGAGAGGAATTGCCAGGTATGCCCAGAAGGAGTGAAAAGAATCATTTGAGAGTAGGAAGAAAGGTTACTGGTGAGAAACGCCATGCTCCGCTGCACGTTTAGAATATACCACAGATTCAAAAGGGTCATTGCCAAGAGCTGTTTCCTCTGTTGCAGATACAGTAAAAGTGTGAAACAGCCCCCAGGGCAAGGCTGATAAGACTTAGTACAAACGTGTTTGATCTGCAGGGTTTTTCCCTCTCCTGTCAGGTTTTTTTTTCTTCTATGCTGTAATAAAGATGTTAGTCACAGCCATTTGCAGGCAAACCTGTATTTTTAAAACAGAAAATATGAGTCTCCAGACTCTCGTGACTGTGGTTCTGTATTTTTTTTTTTGTACTTTTTAGAAATGGGAATAAGACCAAGAGAGGAGAGTTGTTTAAGGAAATGGGTCTGTCAGCTGACACGAGGAAAAATAATTGAGTAAGAGTCAAAGCTGAGCATTTTTGCTTTCTCAGGGAAATGCAGTAGCCAAGTTTTGAACATCTTCAGGCAAAACTTTATGCTTAATCTTTCTGTCAGGTATTAGCAAGAGCAGAGGGGAGCTAATTTTCAATAGGTACATATTATCTTTAATAAATAGGACATACAACATAAAACAACGGTGTTGCAGCTTGATAACTGCTTTAAACTTCCTTTATCTCCAGGATCTCTGCAGATTTCTGAGTTTGGTTAGTTTTCACAGTGGGGCAAACAATATTCTTGTTGTTCTGAGCACCAAATATTCATCTCAAACATGGAAAACTGCACTTGTGAGGGAAAACATAGCAAGACTTCCTAGCTGAATGAGAAATAGATATTGTGACATGCTATGTCACGTCCCTGTACCATCGTCCAAAATGCTGATCTGTACCCCATCGCAGTTCAGTCCCCACTACGCACATTTCCATTCAGTGTTGTTCATAAGCGGATGGGTAATACCGTTCCAAAACCCTAAGACTGCCAGGTGGGCCTTTCATGTTTTTTCCAGGGATTGCTTGATATTCTTGTCCACGTAACCCAGTTAGAGCTACCTGGAGAAAACAACTGACCTCACTGAAGGTCACAGTGCTTCAGCTGCCCCCATAGTATCAGCAAATACAGTGGGGTTTCCTCTGTTTTGTTTTGATTCCTGGGTTATTCCCATTCAAGGAGCAACTTAGTGCATGATGCTATACCTCAAGAACAACTTCCTGGTCATCACTTTTAACCACCAGCAGTTTCCCTTTATTACAGTAGCAGTAAAAGACCACCAGATTAGAGTCTTGCACAGCAAAAGCTGGGGATATGGCTAAAGCTCCTGGAAGTCAAACACCTAAACTCAAGTTTGAGTAAGACTCCTTCCAGCATGAAAGAACCTTTCATTTCTTATCATGAGTCACCACCTAGCCCTGAGTGATTTCCAGCTTCTTAAACTGAGCTCTGCATGTCTCCTGTGTTGGTGTTCAGTGAAGTGTTTTGGCTGTTTAAAGCAGAGCTATAGTAAGACCTCAAGGGGGTGTTGTATGTGGGAGTGCAGTCCTGTTAATGGCATCGTCGTGCCTCTATCTCTGCGTGCAACACAACGCAGAAAAGGATTTTAACAAACACTTCGCACACGTTAGACTACATTTGCCTTTGAATTTTGATTGAATATAATTATGCCATGATGATTGTGAACAATGAATCCCATTAAGCACTCAAATACACGTTAATAACATTTTGCTATTAATTTGCTATTAATTATTCACTTTACACCTGGTTATGAGAAACATGCTATCGTTCTCAACAGAAGCTCTTCTATTAATGGACATTTAATGAAAGCTTGCTGCTAACTATTCAATTAAAAAATAACACAGCAGTGTCTGAGGCTTTGAATTTTAGTCCACATTATTTCTGGCAAGTCTTTGAAATAATTCTCTACTACCAGATAAGGCCTTGATCTGCAGACCTGCTCTTGAGAGGAAGTATGAAGAAACCTTAGATGATGTACAAACATGCTACAGTGAATCAAATCTAGCAAATTTGTTTCTAGAGGAGTTTTAAAATTAGTTTACAACAATATCTCAGGCAGTGTCTAGTTTTTAAAAAGATCAAGAAAGGATTTTGCATAACCTTTTTTGGGCAGCAGCCTTTAGAACTTTCTTCTAGAAGTCACAGTTTCAATTTTAGTTCCTTGCAATCGGGAATACGTGCCACCTAGAGCAGATCTTCTCTAATAAACTTATGTCTGAAGGGTAAGACTTTGATTAAAGGTAATTATCCATATTTAACTGAAAATGGCATTACAAGTTAAAATAGAGAAAGCACAAGTGAATAGACATGTGTGGAAGCATCAATAGCAGAATACCTTTCTACGACCTGCAACTCATCCTCACTTGACAAAAATCAAACCCAATACAGTGAAAAAAGAGAGAGAAAGACTCAAGTGCACTTACAAAACACTGACCTGTGCATGCTAGAACACCTTGTGGAGCCAGGCTGTTGCACAGTGTTATGGGGCATGTGCCCGAGGCTGCTCTTGGCATGATAAAACAAGATGGGAGGGGATGAGAGGTGGAGAGAAGAACAGAAAGGGACAGTAAATCTACACTGGTGGCATGAGGGAGAGGCACAGAAAACAGCAGGCATTTCTAGGGAATTACAGCAACCTCAACACGGGGTTCTTTACGCCACTCACGCAAAGGAAGTCCCAGTACCAATAAAGGTGGTGCCCATGGAGCAAAGAATCCAGAGACGGGGAGTAGACACATATACATAGAACTTGCTGATCTGCGTTAGCAGCCAGTGGTCTTGCACCTTGATTTTTGTTGTAAAAATGGTTTATTATTTTAAGGGAAACTTAGAATTAAATAACAGCTTATGGGATTTGTTTTGGCACATTGCGTTACTCGGATGTGTCTTGATGCTATTAGAGAACAACACCCTTCGTGAGCTGGTTTATGGTCTCAGGATTTTGAAAGAGATATTAGGCTCACAAAATACTTTTTTAAAGCAGTCTAAGGTTAAAAATAGGTGGTAGGTATCTGCAGCTGAAAAGAGTTGCTTTTTATTTCAATAAAACTTTTTACAGTGTGCTTAGTTAACTCCAGCATTTGCAAATCTTTCACGGTCCTCTGAGATTCTGATTGATTGTGACGTGGCTCCTGGATCGATATTGCGGTAGCACACCAAAGACTTGCAGTGTGAGTTGTGTGATTGCTTTATAGAAAGCAATCTGTCACTCTTCCCTGTCCTGCAGATATGCTAATTCAGCTCTTTTTCTGGATGCAAAGCATTTCCTCCAAGAGCGATATCTGTGTATATGTAAAGTGCTTTCATTGGCAGTTTTTTCCTGAATACCTGAGTGCTTGATGAACGAAGTACATTCAGTACCAAAATGGAAACGACAAGTCATTTATTTTGCTATAGTCTCTAGCCAATATAAAAAGTTCTCAATATTCAGGATACGGCATGTATCTTTGCTTGCACTTCAGCTGTGGAATACTTATTTTAGTTACTGCTAATCAGGTTATTAACCATGGCTTGTAGGAACAGTCTCACAGAGCAGTTCCTTGTGGTTTCTTGCTTTGAGTAAGAGGAGTTTTTCTCTTGATGCCTTATTATATACCATGCTTTTAAAAGCTTCAGTAAAGAATAGTATTTTGCACTCGGAACAAGGGAAAAACTTTTCCTTATTACCTGTGGGAATCCATTAGTCCTTTAGAAACTTCATGAGGCATTGTAAGATCAGATAGCAGCAAAGAAAAAGTCTGCAGTCATTTTCTTAGCAGAGTTACTTTACATCATGTTCTATTTCCATTTTTCAAAAGGCTGGAGCTTTCATATTCACCTGGACTGTCTCATAATCAAACCAAGAAGGAGAAAAACTATTTAAATATTACTGAGGTTTGATGTGTATTGTATAGGGTGGAAAGTACCTTCTGGCTAATCCTAGAGAGAACATGATGCTTTATGAAAGCTCAACATCACAGACAAGTTATAAAAAAACCCATGGACCGGCTTTTCAACAGGACCTCACTGTGTACAACAGAAGGAAAAGCTGAACAGGGCAGATGCACTGCAACAATATCTGTGCTATCAATTTTGTCTCAGTTTTTAACTACAATACAAGGCAAGGTTGTTGAGTTACTGGTATTTTGAAAACGTTTCTTTGGGCAACTGTATTCTGAAATGAAAATTTGAAGTACATTTTTAGGTAAAAATATATATAGCTATCGAAATGTATAGTTTTCTACCCATTCTTTTGCTGTGATAGAGAACAGAAAGTTAGAAACACCAGTTTCAGATTCTAATGGACTAAAATTGCTCTTCTGCAATGATGCCTATGTATTATAGTTATGTGTAGTCAAGACAAAAATCTTCATTTGGCTCATTCAGAAGTTTTACAAAAGCAAGTTATCACTTCTTTTCCTGCCAGCTGCATTGTCAGAAAAAAGCCTGTGGTTCTTTAAAGGCTAACAAGTCTTTAAAGTAGGTATTAAAACATTCCGTAGAATACTAGAACATAAAATTTCCTTACAAAAGTAATACTGTCAGCATAAATAAAATTCAAAGTTTAAAGACATAGGAATAAAGACATTTTTAGAGTGCCCACACACTACATCAAAATTAACGTATTAAAATATATTGGGTTACAGCAACAATAATTTTAAATCGTGCCTGTAGCAGCAGCAAAGGCTTTCAACAAGACGAGGAACAAACGCTCTTAACTGATGTTCAAATACCAAATACACGATCAAGCTAATTCTCAAGAATATACCAGTTTGAGCACCTGCAGAAACATGTGTAAGGCCCAACTCAGTTATAATTTCTTTTCAAATCTTTTTGTGTGCCCATGTTGCTAGATGTACTTAACAGTCATGCAAAATAATTTGAAAATTAGATTACTCAAAAACTCCATTCCAAAACATTTTCAAAAACGTGCCGTACAAAATGAACACAGGCAAAACCTCATTTCATGGATTTGAATTTAATGACACTTGTAAGAGCACATATGTCTTATATTATATAATATCTGTCATCAGTTGCTATTGTTTAACCAGAAGAAAAAGGTAGTGAATAAAATTAGAATAGAAACCTTGGTAATAAGCAAAGTTGATTTGGGCATGTTTATTTCCTTAAACACCCCGATGCCTCAAAGAGCACAGGAGCCTTTCACCAGTCGAGATCAGTGTAGGCAAAGGTAAATTTAGGTTATGACAGTGCCTTTCTTTCTAGCTCTTATAAGGGGAAAAAATGAAGTATCTTTCCTGCTTTGGGTGGTGATAAATTAAGAAGAATGGTGCTGCCAAGGATAGTTGTGGAACACAAAGCAAACCAATGATTAAGAGTCCTTTTTTGGAACAAATGGTACATTAACACGTGAAAATATGTATTAAAACAGAAACCACTTTAACTTGCTGCATCCTAGATCACATCAGCCCAGCTGAAAATATGTATCAGATGCCCATGCCTGCTTTTAAAGATTCAGCTTTAAACCACCTAGGACTTACCAGCAGCACAAGAAAGTTATGAATAAACTGAATTTCTTTGACATTACACAGACTGAGCACAGTTTAGCCCGTGGGTTATGCAACTCCTATTGAGGTCAGCCAAAATTCTGTAGTCTCACTACAGATCAAGACTGAATGTTAAAGTGGCTAGTACGAAACTATGACTTATTCTGCATGGGTACAAAGAGGAGAAAAAGCACAGGAACATTTTCCATGCAGGATCGATGCAGAACAGGTGTGTGGAGCCAAAAGAAATTTTAAAATCTGACCATATGAAAATATCCATACCCCAAATACACTCTTCCGAAGGGCAAGAAGTAACAACAGTTCCCTCCAATAGTTTGGCTTTAACACATTATCGCTTCCTACAACTCTGGCACTTGAGCGCAGGTGTAGCAGTCATCACCCTGAGCTAGATGGCAACGCCTGTCATCTAGCAGAGAAATGAAAGATGAAGGTTTTCAACTCTTTCTGCTCTTTGCCCTGGCCCTCACAAGTCTCACAACAGCTCTGCCTGCCTGTGGAGAGATGCAGACAGAACACGAGAAAGGTACGTTTTCTGTGGCTTGAATGGGTCCACTTTCTGCTGCAAGCTCTAGAGTTTGTAGCTTTCATTATATGAATCTACCAGGATGGGTGAAGACAAATTTAAGGCAAATTCTTCCTAATAGCTAATACTCCAGTGCTCCCAAAGCTCATTTAAAGAGCTAAGCATTTCTTCCCTACAGTTCATTACAGTGCCTGAGCACTCTGCAGAAACAATTTCTCACTCATTTATAGGAGGAGATGTTATTGACATTACTGTCCTTTAACCTTCAGTAGTACCTTAACTGTGTTTTTCAGTTGCAAGGACGGACCACAGGAGAGATCTCTCTGAAGGAGAGACATCAGAAATCTTTTATTAGGCCTCTCTGATTTGGCAAATCAACAACCACCATGTATTTTAAGATGTGTGGTTTTAAGCATTCAGAAAATGTGGATCTATGATTTATAGCTACCTCACAGTGGCTATATCTGAAATCATATCCTGGAAAAAAGTTAAATACTTTGTGACAGGACCTAAATTCAGCCAAAGCTTTAAGTGGAATCTGTCTGCTATTTTTCTTAAGTGGAACATGTCAAAAGAAACACAAGATAGAAAAGCTTTCTAGGCACAGCAAGTTCCTGATCTATTAGCAGATCAAAATAAAACCCTTTGGGAACTCATCCATCTTCCACAGCCCATGGGCCCTTGCGGGTTGTTCCAGACTTAATCTCAGTCCATCAGCTTCCAGTGGCGTTTGGGGCTGCAGGAGATGACATCCCCACGGGGTCCATAGGAAGCATGTGTCTTTTCATCACCTTGGAAGCCTGACACTGTGTGCTCCCCATTGGATATTCCTTTCCACATCCCCTCTACTGCTTCTCACCAAACAGCCTCGATGTTCATGCCTATACACACTCCAAGGTGTGTTTCCTATGGCTAATAATTCATGTGCTCCTGGAGGAGCTGTGAGGGATATAAATTCAACGATTGCTTCTTCTGGAGAGAAGAGTCCTGATAATGACTCCTGATCATTATTTATATGACGGGCTATCTGAATAAAGATGTGCATAAACAGCACAGTATGTTTAAATTTCCTTTCATTGAGTAAGTTTCCTAGCTGGGTAATTAACTCATTGAGTTAAATTAAGTCAATGTTTTTATTTAATCCTCAAATTCTTTCTTTAGGTTCCAACGAGCCATTTCTTTTCAGAAAGCTTAAAGAGTATTGTGCAGTGATTGTGTATATACATGGTATGATAAAGCAAACTTCTGCTTTAATTAAGTGATTATTATAATTTCAGAAGTTTCCAAAGGCAATAAATAGCATCAAGCACCCATAGCCGATGACAAATAGTTTAAACCCTTGCTTCTTACCTTAATTTATGAGTTCATTGGGGGGGAGGAGGGACTTTAAAGCCAATATTATGGAACAGTCCCAAGATAGTGTTAGATATGAATGTTTCAAAGGAGATGGCCTTCAAGACTTACAAAGAGTCAGCTAACTTCCAATATGTATTTCTAATACGTGTGTAGGTGATTTTCAGTTCTGCATGAGTAACAAAGCTTTGGTTGGATCTGAGAACGTCATTTTCTTTCTAATTTTTTAATTCCTGAAGAATGCTCTACATCATGTTTTTGATATTTCTGCTAAATTTTGTGATATTAAAGGCTGTAGAAAATCAGCTCTTTTCAGTTCATTCATTTATAATAATTATTTTTAGCTTGAGCTGATGCCAGTGGTCTCTAGCGAAGAATAGATGGTGGAGACTAAGATTTAGAGGTTTCACTCAGGGCTGCGTACAATACTGAAGCCTGGAGTCTGGACTAAGAGTGTGAAGCAAAATTTAAATGATGGTCAGATTTGTTTTAAAAACATACTTCATTAGCTCTAATCTGAGTACCCACAGCTTCTTACCTGAGAGAGCAAGTCAAGGTGAGGAAAAAGTCATTTAATTACAAACCTAGCTTGAAACCAGCCTAATATAAACTAAAGGAGGTTTTCTTCTTTTGCTACCAGTAAGGACTTTAATGCCAGTTAACATGTGGAAAAAAACACAATAGCAACTTATAAGTGAATCATAAGGTCTAGTCATGCATGTCTTGTTCCAGTAAAGTTGCCAGGATTGGTTGTGTGATTACAAATAAACCGTGGGTGCAGGCTTCCTTACATACGGTGGGAAAAATCAAAATGTATTTCTAGGAGCAGGTGTCTGTCAGATTAGTTTTTCAGAAAGAAAATTTAGTTTTACAGATCTTCATATTTTCAAACTCCCAGAAAACGATGAGCTATCTCTGGCTTCACATCCTGAACACAAGAAAGCCACCAATCCAAAGAGGAACCTGTCAGCTTACTTCTTTCTAGAGTTTTATCACATAGGTGAGAGGAAGAGATGTTTTATAAATGCATCTGTTTCTCATGAAGAACACAAAAACTTCAGAAAAGTTTTCCAAAATTAGAAAAACAAAGAAAGGGAGAGAAAGGAGGCTGGAACAAAGTTAAATTCTCTTGCCAACGTGATGATGATTTTCAGAAACATTTCAGTGTCACTTGAAAGGGCGATGGGAGAAAGGATGAAAGAAAAGCCAAGTTACGTTTGTCTGATGTAAAGTATTATTTCTAGTGAGAACAAGAGAGGCTCAAAGATAAGAAGAGTTATGATTAGTCCTGAGATTCCTAACCAATAAAAATTTTATGAAAATAGGTTTTCAGAAAAGAAATAAAAATTGTTTCATCTGACGTTTTTCTAACAAAGTTTTATCACCTTTTGGACATACAAAAAGGGCTTGAATTCCATGTTACCTGGCGCAGTTCTTTAAAGGAGAGCTCTCAGACAGTTTTCAAGGAGCCCTAAACAATATAGCTAAAAACAAGTATTATCAATAATAACAAAGGTCAGTTTGGGGTTAATCAGAAGAGCTCATCTTTGCATCTACAGATAGTTTAAAACCACTTCGATCCCAAGTATTTGGCAGCAGATCTAAAGTACATCATCTAATCCTCTTCAGTCACACCTGAGAACAATGGCTGAGAATCTTAATTTTCACAGGCACAGCACAGGTCTACACCTCTTACAAGCTTTTGGGGTTCAGTTTCACTCTATTTCAGAAAAGGAAGATAATTCAGCTCTAAAACAAGTTACTATGGAATAGTATTAGTCAGATTCTTAATCACTGGAAGTTAAGAACAATTAGAATTTCTAAGGTAAATTATAATTTTGAGATAGTCAAGAATTTGATCTCAGGAGGCATAATAGAACTCTAAGTTGTGAAAATTACAGTCGTCTAACAAAACACTACCATATTCAAAATCACTATAAATATTATAGCAGCTTTTTACTGCCTTAAGAAACAGAACCAGGAGGCAAGAGATCAGCCTACTTAAACAAGTTAATGTGATTTGTACTTTGGGTTTGGTTCAGACATGGACCATGTCTACACTAACACCAAGGCACAGCCTGGAAACCAGCTGCTCTACATCTGCCACATTTGTAACTCTCATCCTTGAGTCAGTGCTGATGTAGCCCTGAGGAGCTCCTACAGTTAAAGAGCAGTTGGTACACCCACGTTCGCTGCGTTTAAACAAATTAAGCTTTCTCATCTTACGTAAACTATGCAAATAACAATCACTATTACTGTCCAGTTAATCCCTTTTTCCTGGAGACAGCTGGTTTGCATAAACTAGAATCACAGAACTTAGTTGTGTCCTTGGTTGCCTCCCTTGCCAGGGCTGTTTCCCCCACAATAATTGTGTTAATTCTTAACTGGTTGATGAAGTATTTTTGCTTCAGAAGGTTCTATCATAATACTTGTATGAAGACAGCTGATAACTCAGAATTTCATGAACAGGAGCGACACCAAGTGAACTCTAGGTTTCAGTGTGCTGGGACAGTACAGAACTGCTGCAAATGCTCCACAGATAGCACTGCTCTGCAGAAGAGCAAAATCTTCCTTCATAAATGCAACTAAGAGGTGGACCTCAGAAACAGACATGGATGTCACAGTGATTAGCTTTCTCCCTTGCGCAGGCTGGTAAAGTATCTGCTCCCACATCATGTCTTAATGTCACTGCTTCACAGTTCCCCTTTCTCTCAAGCTCAGGCTGGACCATCACCTCTTTAGAAAGCTCATATGAACACTGTCTTTACTAACTGTTTTCAACCTGTCTCTGAGGCTTCCAAACTACTCTGTGTCTTGTTTCTCAAGGTTCTACATCAACAGCACTGAGTTAGAGCTGCTTAAACTTACGCGATGGAGCTTGTGGTACTCTCTCAGCATTCATGCCTGTTTCAGCTCTTCTTCGGTCAGCTGCTTCACCAGTCTTACTTCATTCAGTGCCTAGTGAGCCTCACATTTTTGTCCGGTAAACAGCATACATGGCAATAAGTCTACTCATTCCTCTTTCAGCTGCTAATTAGAAAGGCAGAAATGGTTCTAGGGAAAATGGAAGAAAGAACCTTCACATTTATATGCTTTTGGTGAGGGCTTCCTTATCCTTGGGAAATAACCTCAAATGATTTCTCAAAGGATTTCATCCACTGTTGCTCTGAGTGCTCTTGATGGTATGTCCCATTTTTAACCAAAAGATAGACATTTTCTCGTAGTGTTATCAAATATTGTCCCTTTTTTGTTTCTTCTTTAATGATGGCTCACATGCATACAATCGATTTGCAGGATTACTCTCCTCCACTCTAGGCAGCCCTTAAGACCACGAGAACTTCAAAGTGTTTTCTGAAAAGGATGCCTGTGACTTCCTAATTTTTTGAGAACTATTTCTTGCAAATACAAAATGAATAGAGATTGCTTAATATTTCTCTGTTTATTTTAATCCTTCTCCATTGCCATAGCATTTGAGTTTGCCTGAAGCCAATCTTCAGCTATCTGCTTAGTGTCCTTTACTGTGTCATCTGGTATTCACTCACAACCACTGAGGACCAGAGAAGTCCATTTCATTCAATATCCTTTAAAACATCCCTTCTTTGTTTAACACGAACCTGACACACCGCTGCTGATGGGAGTCTGGTAAAAATACAGATCTACAAAGACTTTCTATAAAAAAAAATTTGTTTCCAAAAATATTCCTGTTTTATCCCCGCCACCAATTCTCTCCAATAAACCTTGAAAGAGACACCTGTGTCCCACTATCAAAAGCATAACTTTCAGCAAAACATATCAGAACAAACAGTAAGGGTATTATATCTCCTCTGCTCATATATAAATACGATAGAAAACCAGTAAATCTGGAAAGAAAGAAAACCATCAAAAAACCCCCAAAATAGGAACCCCTCAAGGAACCCGTTCTAAACAGTTCTACAATGCTGTTGTGGTATAAGAACATACTTAAGCTAACTGCTTAGAAGCAGCTGCATTTTGAAGTTGGTTATAAACTTTATAGGCGTTTTATATCCTGTTTATATCCACTTTGAGATTCCTCCTGATTGCTTTGTGCTGTCATGCACAGGTAGTCTGCTCCTAGTCAGACCTTGAGCACCTAGCTCAGTGCCTTCAACCGTAATACTGATCTCCCTAGGTTCCCTGTACAATCAGAGATAGACAGGGCATCTACGCTCAGTCTTGTTGGACTTAGTTTTTGAAAAAATGTAATTTTTTGAACAAAGTCCTTCAGTCTGAGTTTTCATGTATCTTTGCTAAATCATAATCCACATAGGAAAAGAAAAGCAATGAAGGAATTATGCTGCAAACAAAACATCCCTCTGTGCTGCATAGAGGTTTCAGTTCGGTTGCACCTGATTTGGAAGTGTCAAAGATTAAGAAATATTTATATATATT
>NW_010398128.1:45823-51936 GCF_000710305.1 Buceros rhinoceros silvestris | reverse complement strand
CCTTAACATGTCTCCAGTTTCTCTGGCTTTTGCTACAGCTGCTGACGCACTTCCTACAGCTATTGGAGGAGGGGAAAGCTTCTTATTTTCAGACATCAGCTCTTTCAGCCTCTTAAAGACTTCTCTCTTTCTCGCAGTTAATGGGCAAAGAGTGTCTCTTTAACGCTATCTCCCAAATTACTGCCTATAGAACTTGGAGGTCAAAGGAAAAACTTAGAATAATCTATATTTTACCACCATCAATCTTCTTCCATCTTCCTCTCTCCCCCAAAAGAATAAAATCAAACTAACCTACACTTGCTTAAAGATTTTCCCTCTCTTTTGTTACCCTACTCTAATGTCTCCTTACAACTGTGTGGCTCGGAACATTTCTCAGTGTACAGCAGAGAACTCACTGATAGACAGTAGGACAGTCTTTATGCCAGAAAATTGAGTGACTCATCTTCATGAAAGCAAGCCATGTGAGTCACAGCCATGATGACTCAGAAGCCTGAGAAGGTGGCACCTTTCTGGAAGGAAGAATTGAAATTGTCCTATTTTCCAAATACTTAAGAGAGGAGCCTCCTACAGGGATAGATTTGGGGGGCAAGGAGCCAGAGGTAATTACATCACATCAAAAAGTAAAGGGTCAACAATTACTATTACCAGCACAAAAGAAAATCACCAGTTACATTGTGACTCACCATATTTTCATTATTAAACCTATTTAATAAATAACATCTTTCTTTTATTGTTATGGCAAATTACATTGTGTCGGGCTTTTTGTTGAAGTGCTTGATTGCCTGACCATTCAATAATGATTTCACAAGTGACCATGGGGAAAACAAAACTTAGAAAACCTACAGTTCATTAAAGGTGTCAGCAGAAGTGGACAAATACCAACATTGAATAACAAATTGTAATATTTCTTGATGTAAATGTGATAAGGCACTCATGCATTATGCTTCACTTGATAGAAGTATCAGATCATCTGAAACAAACAGGATGAACTTACAAGTCTACTTACCATAATTTATAAATAAACTATAAATTATAATGCTGCTTATCAGAAATTGCACAAAGATCTAAGTTAGCAAATGCCCAAATGTAATGGCAGAAGTCATGCAAGTTTCCATCTATGGTCCACACGTGGTCCAGGCTATGTGAACCAAAAAGCAAAAGAGTCTTTGTCTACAGAGGCTGAGATTTTCTTTCAGAGTCTTACCCAAAGCTACAGAAGTGAGAAAATCCATTAAATAGAAAAATTCAGACAGAGTTGTTCACTGCGCATTTTGTCGCCTGATTAATGCACTCCTCTCTCTCATGCTCTTTATCTGTCTTTTTTGTCTATCTTTTCTTCCTTCCATATGTCCTTAAACAACTCTCTAGGTAGTCTTTGCTGGAATCTCAACTCAAAATTTTTAGATCCCTTTTCTAAACTCTGTGAAGACAGTCTTATTTTTTTTTTTACTGCTGCCAATAGCATCTGCAGTACTGTTGAGTAAACTACCCTTTGAGTGCTTCCAGTGTTAGAATAATTTTATTCTTCAAGTTTCAGCCCTTGCTGCCATACTTGGCTTTCAAAATCTGATTTTTCTTTCTTCAAATTGACCATCCTACCTCTGGCTGTTCCGGCCACGTCCTTTAAGTACACTGTTGCATGGACTGGACTAACAAATGTTTATCTCTAAATATCTTCTCTTCAAACTGTTCCCCAATGCCTTGAATTTCTTTTTATATTTCAATTCCTCATATTTGTCTTAGAGTTATGAAGTAATTCAGCTTCACTTAAACCTTAGTAAAAATGTTTAAGCTAATACATCTTATTTAGGAAGACTAGGAACATGCAAATGAACTCTTGAAGTCCCTTCCAATCTGAATTGCTCTGTAAGTCTACTAGATTGATGGTTACAGCCCCTTAAACAAAAAGCAGCAGTTTGTTACCTCACCACAACTTAGCTATTTTTCCGAGACCACATTGCCATTTGAAGACACAGCTTCCAGCACAAACCTACAGCAGGAACAGTCGCACAAAGAGCTGCTTTAAAAGGCTGTCAGTGTTCAGATACTTCCTAAGGAGAGGAGACACGTAAGAATGCAAACCAGACAGGTTTTGCAGATGTTCCTTGGAGAACCCACCTTTTCTTAATTATTTTGAATATTTAGCCTGACAGTCAGCAGGGCCAGCTCTAGCTGCCACTGCAGAGGACATTGCTGCCTGGTTTTTTATTCTGCTCCAGCCACAGATGAATTGCTCAGCTCACACTCTGGCCTTACCATCATCCTCTGGTGAAGGTGGGTTTGCACTAAAGCTCATGATGGAAAATGGATGCAGGTCATACACCTGCCCATCATCCCTTGTCAGCACCCTGCAGTGGGGGTGCAGGTCTCTAACAGCAGGGATACACAGAGGGCTGGGGGCAGCAGCATTTCAATCTACCGTATGTAGATTTGCCAACAAACATCTACCACAGCCTGGAATTTCTCTGGACTTAAATTTAGACAATTGTTTGTCTTCCTGTGTATGCAGGCAGCACACTTCCCCCCTACATTTCTATTACTACCTCAAAGGTATTTATAGATCTTAGCAATATTTTCCACAGTGGCCAGCTATTGTATGTATTCTGATTTCAGGATGCCTCAGCTTGATTCACCTGGAAAAGCTCAGTTATCAAATGCACTAAGTGCCAGCGCTCTCCAGAAGCAGGTCATGGTGTGGAGGATGATCTCCCTGGTCACTCCAAACAGCCAAAACACTTGATCCATCCCCCTGACTCTTCCTCTTTGTCAGGCTAGATCCGTGACAGGCGTGAATCAGCAAAATTCTTGCTAGCTAACAGAAATTCTAGCACCATCTTCTTACAGGTTTTCTACTTCACTTGTCACAGACATATTGCCCTTCTGTCTCTCTCCATTTGCTGTATTCTTAGTCACATCTAGCAGCAAACCCGAGGTCACACTACGGACTAGTTATCTTGAAGCAGCACGTAAAGGCAGCTTAGAAGAAAAAGCATAAAATAGAAGCACAAACCAAGGCAAAATGATTTGCTAATCTGTGTGTATGTATGTGATTATATGGTATTGCCATTTTTTTTGGATGTTTTTTATATTAGAGTCAGTGGTTGGGGGGCTGCCTTCAGAAGAAGACTCAATTGATTAGATCCACAAATTCCTCTGGCACAAGTGTGTTTATATTTACAAAAGTCCTATTTCCCTGAGCACAGGAGGAATCAAACAACAGGAGACAGTGAGTGTGTTGATGCTGCAGGACGCAGTGCAGCATAGAGATACCATCTTTAAAGAGGCTGGCTTGCACATCGGGAAACTGCACTCCCACAGGAGCACAGAGCTCCTGTTTGGACCAGCACAACCACCCAGGTTTGCATGTCAACTCCTTAACACTTTCAAAAAAATTTTTCTTTGGTCCCTGGCTCCCTGACTGTAGTGTTAAGTCTAAGAAAATGTGGGAGCAGGCTGTAGCAGGTTGCAATGGTGCTGTTTTCAGCCAGCATGCAAGCCTTGTAGGGCTGCTCAGAAAGGGTTTGAACAGTGGCAGAAGCAGGAAACTGCCTGCCCAGGCTCTCTGCAGAGCAGCCAGGCAGCACACCCATGACTGAAGTCCAGGCTGCTCCAAGAAAGCACAAAAGTTTCCCAAGTCACAGTGAGTCTTGTCTAAATCAGGTGCCCTTACATTTAAGCGCCTCCAGTGCCACTGCAGGTCCTGCTTTCTCCTGCTGAGCCAGAATGATTTACACGAGACTTCAGGGGCTATCACAAGGTAAGACTGGATGTGGGAACAATGTATTCATTGTAGCTTGGAAAACTTATTTACAGCTTATTCTTAAGGAGTACTGATAAAGGGAACTTCAGTGGCTCCAGGAGCTAAAATCTGGAGCAGGCTCAGACTTGTCCATACTCTTCGATCAGTCCATGAACACCCCCTGCCTCCCAGTGTCCAAGTACCTTCGCTCTTTCCTTAACTCTTATCATTTTCTCTGGGGAAAAAGCACTCAGAGATGCTGAGTGAATGTCACTTATTTTCTCCTGCACTACACCCCAGCTTCACAAAACGCTTCTGCAGACAACTGGTAAGATCCTGAACCACATCAACAACAGAAATGGGCGTTGCTGCACAGCAGCATTAGTGCCTCTATTAATGCACAACCTCCATGAAATCAAGGCCCAAATTCACAATCACCAATTACAGGAGTCTCCAGACACAGCCCAAATCAGACATAATTAGCAGACTGTATGAGTAATGATAAAGTATTGATAGTATTTGACATTGAAATTACTTCAGAACTTCAACTCGCAAAGGCTATATATTTTAATTATAAAGTTATTTATAGACTTGATAAGAGGATAAGACTAAGTCCCTTCTGCCTATCCTTGTCTGCTGAGCCCATGGATGTTAAAGATCCCCCTTGCCTCCAGGAATCAGGATAACACATCTTTTCCAACGATACTCTCAAAACTGATTTCACAAGTGTTGACTTTGTGCTTGTCATCATTTTTGAAAATAGAAAAAAAAATAAAGACTGTTAGGGACAATTGCCTACAGCATAAGGTACTAGACAAGTATAACATTAAATTGGAAATAAAAGTAAATTTTTCAGTTTTCAGTGGTTAAGAATACAACTCAGTTGTACATAACATACTGATTCTTAAGCATTTGTTCTTATCTAAAGAAAATTAAAAGTATTTTTTATAAATTCTGTTTACTACAACAATACACAAGAATACAATCTACAAGATGCACAAGTGTTCTTTTGCTTGCATACACAGCCAGTTGAAATACAATGCAAAGTTATGTGGATAAAGGAGCGAGATATTTGAATTTAGCTCTCAACATCATAGACACAGGGTTGCACTGACAACTAGAAGGACCCATGGAAATTAGTGTACATCAGATTCACAAATTAACCTCTATAAAACTACTCATGCAGTTGATTAACTCAGAGTAGTTGGCTATATCAAAAAAGGTACCACCATATTGCAGGCTGGAATTACACCATGATACTCATTTTTAATCAGATTTTCAGAAAGAGAGAGAGTATGAGAAAGATGGGTGACATTAGGAAAAACAAACCCCTCCAAGTATTTTCTCTTGCAAAGCATTCTTGAGTTCAGAATCCAGAAATTGAAACCGCTTTTCCTAAAGAGTTATCAAACAGGCAGATAAGAATTAGGGAGAAAGCACAAAATACTAAGCACAGCAGAATAATTCTGCTAGACCCAGAAATCAGAGATGTGCCTTTCAAAATCAGCCTTGCTTAGCCTTCCTGAATTAAGATATAAGCTACATACCTTCCTACCTATCACCTTTTCCACAATTCCGAGTTCAAGATAAAAGTTGGGAATTTAAGACTGCCCAGCCACTTACTCTGCAGAGCTAATGTCTTCCTCTCTATCCAAGAGCTTTGCAAATAAAGCTTCAAGAAATACCCTGCATGACTACCAGAAGTTCCAGAACATTTGGGCAGGGCTGCTCAAATAAACATTAAGAACATCTGTTCTGAAAACTAAACCAATCTTCACGGTTTTATATGAGTAATATGCTAAAAATGGATCATAAGTGGCCAAATTCTATTCTCAAATCAAACTTTAACAACTTCAATGATTTCAACACTACTACCCTAACTACCTTGGTTGATGTGCATCACTTCATTGGCAAAAAAGCTGCAATATTCACAGTATTGCAGGATGAGGTGCTTTCCACAGCTGAAATTCTCTCCTTTATCTCTTCACTGGTAATTTTATTTCCTGCTATTCTTTGTTCTACTATAACTTAGTCATTTAATTTCACTTTGCACATTTTTCATGAAGTTGAGAATCACAGTTCTAAAAAAGTGCACAAGGAAAAAGGCAGAAATGCAGAAAGGCTAGTGCTAGCTTACATGTCATCCACTCAAATGACACCTCTACTACCCAACAGCAGAGTATGAGCTAGTCACAGCTATGAGTAACACAGTGGGATAGGTTACCAAAGGAACTAAGGAATTAATCATTGATTGGAATCTTTAATTTCAGGTTGAGGGTTTCTCTCAAAGAAATACCTAGGTTCAGCCACAATTTACCACACTTGACAGTTTTTACTTACATCCTAGAACGATGAATTTCCTTCACAGCAGGAA
>NW_010398128.1:31157-45716 GCF_000710305.1 Buceros rhinoceros silvestris | reverse complement strand
TTTTTTGCTTTGAATTACGCAGGTGATCAGACCAGTCATTTCTATTGTCTCTTAGGTGGCCTTGAAATCAGTGAGTCACAGCTGAGGCTGCGATATCTAATTGGACATGGTCTAGACTTTCCAAATAAATATTTGACTTTACAGCGTAGTCTCTGCCTAAAACAACCATAATGTGGCACAGTTCATCACGTTACCAGTTCCTGAGTCTTAATATTCTTGGATAGGAGCACATTTCTTAGCTTTGGTTTAATCTAAGTGCAAAATTATGAATCATTTCATGTATGCACAAGCCATAGCCCTAAAGTAAAGTAATAATCAGTTTTAGATTGTATGGGGGAAAGAAAACAAAACCTACCAAGATTTTTTTTCAATAACAATAATACATTAATACTTAACACTGCTAACTTGCAGTAATTCTGAAACAGAAAAATACTAAGTGATTTTGTAATCTTTACTGTATTCTTTTTATGTCTTTGAAGAACTCAAAGAATAAAAATTACACTAGTGCAAGACTCAGTGAATTCAAATTTCTGCAAGTCCCCAGGGAAAATCATTCAAGGCTGGAGAAGTTAATATCTTGAGGGTCAGCAGTAGCAGAACATCCTGTGTGCTAATGGAACACGGCAATTCTAAATTACCAAATAGGAGAAAGCATTTTATTCTATTCCTGGCAAGAAGCAAAATACCAGACATTAAAATCATATAATCTCATTTTTATAACATTTTCACTTTCCTTCCCCCTCATTTCAATTTGGATGTGATTATTAGCAATAATTCAAGAGCAGCCAGAAATAGAAAACAGATCCTTGTACTATCCAAGAATAGCTTAAAAAACATTTCAAAGACTATGATGCATTAACCTTTTCTAACATTTTTTTTAAGAAGTATTATATACCAGATCCTTAAGTCATATCTGAAATGGGAGGAAGCAAGATTAGAAGCAGATATCAAAGAGTCATATCTCACAATTCACAGAAAATAAATACTTTGGCAAAGGCATAAATAATACAAGGTTACATAAGAATTTCCAAGCATTATTCGTACCCTGTAAACTCTTTCAGTACAAGCACCATAAAGCACCCTGCAACCAACTGCAATGTATTCCTTGTCTCACTGCTTTTTACACTGCAGGAATCAGTGTAATAAAAAAAAAAAAAAGAGATAACATTAAGGCTAATTTTCACTAGGGTAAGTAAACAGGGACCAAACTCAGTCCTTCTGGTAGTATCACACTCCAGTGACAGCAAAAGGGGACAAATGCGAGTCTTTATTTAGGTCTGATCTAGAGGAAATTGAAGTCAGTGGAATTGAATAAAATCTTCCTCCTTTCTGACTCAATCTAAAGGACCCTCAAAACTGACCAAAAAAAACAGATTTTTTTTAAATCTTCATAGAAAAAATATGAAATTTTAGCAAACTCCCAGGGATACCAGTAAAAATAAAATTTGAAGTCTCTAGTGATTCAGTACCTACAAAGAGATTTAAAGGAAAAAGATAATTTTTTGTTTAACACTTTGACTTTCACAGTATCATTTTGTTCCCACCAGTGGTCTGGAATGATATTCTGAATTTTGTAATGCCACTATCCAATCCAAGCTACTGTGAGAAACCAGGTTCAACTCTTCCTTCAAATACAACACAAACTCAACACCAAAGAAGCACCCAGAGCACGCCTCCACAGCAGAGAAAGGATGTCACCACTTCTACATTTCCTGCAAGAACCATTGAAGGATTTATGAGCTTTTGACCCTGTTGGTTGAAAGAAACCACTTAAAATGATTGAGGGGTATTCCCAGATGAAAATATGGATATCAAGCAGTGGGATTTTTGGCTGTGTTATTTGACAGCTCAGCAAGGTCTCAGACAGCTCAATATTACATGCATTAGAGTAACATACAGTACAACTGCCAACCAGAGGAATTGCTTTACACTGAAAAGGGAATATGCTAATTGCACGAACCTATACATGAGTTAAATACTAAGAAGGATGATCCCAGTAGTGTACAGGGTTGAGAAAGCTGATAGAACTAAGACTAAGATTCTTTCAAATAAATTGACTTTGCTATATTTGTGGTTTTAATTGAAAACAACTGTATTTTGAATCAGGCTACAAATTATTTGCATATCACAATAATTTGAAGTAGCTACAGAGTACTTTAGGCATAGACAAAGCATGATGGAGTAAAAGCAGCAGATTTTGCACCTTTTGTGTATTTGTGCACAAATAAGCATGTAGTATACCAAAACCTTAGGAAAAAAAAATAAGCATGTTTTGATACACTGGGATGTGTACTGGGCAAAACGGGGGCTATAAATCAAGCTGCGGGACAATTATACTGAATCTACATGGGCTGCCTGAGGTGCTGCGGGCCTGAGCAGTAACTGCTACCAAACCAGTTCATGGCTTAACAGTCTTGAAAACTCCAGAGGCTAGAAGACAAGAGCAAGCTCACACCTTGCAGTAGAAAGCTGTATTGTGCAGAGTTACTGCTCAGCTCCAGAGAGTGACTATCTGTGTGTACTGTGTGCTGCAGACAAGTACATCCCCTTGTCGGTGAGAGCTACCTGCTCAGGACAGCCAGCCAAAGTAAGAAACTGTCATCTTCTCCTTTGTTCAGCCTGCAAAACCAGGGTCATAGGAAAGAGCCTGTAGCACCTGCAGCATAGCCCTGGACCAAGCAGCCCAGCATGCGTAAGGAACAACCCCCTGCTTGAGGGACAGCACAAATTGTCTGCAGGTGAACTGAAGAAGCTATTGGCCAAAAAATGTACCTGCAGTCAGCAAAAGGATAAAACTTCTTAGTCTGTCTATTTTTCTGAGAGCTGTATATCAGGTAGATTTCCAATTTTAACACAGATCTTTGTAATTCTTCAGCTTCCAGCAGATCACTGTACAGTGGGGTGTGTGTCCAAAATGATGTTTATATGAGGATCTCTTGGGGAAAAAAAGTTGTATAGGTTTAGGACTCGGTAATGCATGGTGACAGGCAAAGAGCAAGAATGCTAAGCAAAAGAAAGGAATTCACTGGTTTTAACCATTCCCACTCCCCATAAAGACAGAAAGCTGCAGCTTCATGGTGCCATCAACCGCTCACGCTTTCTGTTCCACAAAGCTAGAGACCTCAGCTCCTATTATAAGCATTCTTTGAAGAAAGCCCTCAAGAGTACAGATGAGCCACATTAAATCAGACCAAAGGTGCACCAGTTTCTAACATCCAATCTGGTACTGTAGCAAATACAGGGAAGCCCACAAGGTCTGTAATAAACATACAGTGGTAATTCTCTACAACACTGTCAACTTTCAGCTCAGGGATAAGAGGTGGTGTCACTGCATTTGATAATGCCCATTTGTTGTGCTTCCTTTCATGCATCCAGACATTTTTTGAACGCATGCAAACTGTTAGATTCCACGGTGATCTCTGTCGATGAGTTTCAAGGCTCAACTATTCAGTGCACAAAGGAATCCTTCCTTGGTTTTGTCACCTGCCTGATGCATTTGGTATTCTCCTTCCCAGAGTGTTGTTATTAAGGAAAGAGAAAGTATCTCTGGTAATTTTTATTCTTATACTTGCAGGTGTAAGAATAAAAATTAAATAAGGTCAGACAGATCTTGACTTCCTTGTAAACAATACCAAACCAGTGCCAGAAGAGAAGGTGATACAGGATGGTGTTCTCCTAGCAACCTGAGAAACCAGAGCCCTCTTCTTCAGAAGGCAGCTGTAACCCAAAGGCTACAGCAGACCATTAAAGCTGGTAGTTGTAAATGTAGTTTGGAGCAGAGACCGCAGGGCTCTGTCTCCTCAGGTTCTTGTAGGGAAGTCAAGTCATTGCCACAAGTATGGTATCCAGTGAGGAACCAAAACTGTTTCTGGGTCTGCTAGCCTGCTTGGGAGCGATGAGAGGCAACACTGAATGCACTTAACAGACTAATCAATAAAATTACTTACAGTCAAAGGGGTTATGTACATGCTCCAGTGTGCATTTACATCCAGCCATTGAACAAGATTTTGATGTAAATGTAAGAAGAATACTCATTAGTGAAACAGAAATGTACCGCGTATTTTCACAAAAACTCCTTACAACTGCATTTCTCACATAAACACAGGAAGAAATTAAATAAATATGCTAGAGTCAATAAGCATAGACCTTAGGAAAGTTATCTAATACAGAGCTAGTCCCATGGAAGAGAGCTGAAAGTAAAGAGGAATAACCACCCTACAACAAGAAGCAAAACTGCAGAGGTTTTGTCACCACAGGCTTCTGATACAGTCACATAATGGCACATAATTCTGGGAGACAGAAGTAGGCTCTGTTTAAAAGTAACCAAACTACAAGTACATGGTAAGCAGAGCTGATCTGTACCAGAGAGCCTAGGAAAGGCACAGTCTTACCTGATAGCACTGGTAACAGATAACATACTTCAAGCTCAGAGGTAGATGTCGACCATCACCTGCATTCGTTCCCCATGCCAACAAGGGGTGCAGCCTGGCTGCACTTACTACACACTCGTACACAAAATCCCTAATAGGCATTTAGACCATTCTGCACAGAACTATTAAAAAAACGCTCTGAATTTAAGAATAATTCATCTATTTTAAACTGAAAGCTCCTCTTTGTTTCTGCTACATACCATGTTTTAAGTTTAAATGTTTCTGCAATTTTCTGTTTCATTATTTGGGGAAAGGAGTAAGTGCCCTTTTCTGTGAGCCTTTCTTCAAACAACTAGTTCTCCAAAATAAAATACAAATCTTCAACAGCTATGTTATGTACACATATATACACACATAAAGCCATGGCTTTTCACATCCACTCTTTTAAAGACAACCCTCAATCAAAATTAGCCACATTCCCAAGCTGGTTTTCAAAACACTATCCATTTAATGAAAAATCAGGCAAGAACACAGATATATTTATTAAGAAATCCAAAGAGATCTTGGATTTTCCTCTTACACACCACCTGACTTGGCTATTAATTTGAGCACATCACACTAAGTGCTTCATCAACATGAATTCAATTAATGCTTAAATAAGAAATAAAAATAACCAGACATTCATAACTAGAACAATGTCAGATTTTTTGTTCTGATTTTTTTCCATTTGATTTATTTCTGATTACTGTTTACTTTTTTAGAAGTTGATTGAATTTGGGAAAGATGCTTGCTGACAAATTGTACATTCTGCTTTTCAAACATTATCTAGTGGGTTTTGCTGGTGCTTACCATACCAGTTGTGTGTTCCAAGTAGCATTTTCAGTGACTTCTTTTTAAACTAGAAAGATTATTATCTGAAAAACAAATTTACAAAACACCGCTAAAGCAGCACCCTCTATATTTTAAGTTATTTTAAACATTAAAGACAAAAAAGGGCAGGGGGTTGGAAGGGATTTTGAGGTAGGTACACCTTCCAACCCAAACCATTCCATGATTCTATGCTATATATTATGTGGTATATACTGCCACAGTTGACTAGCGTGTAAGGGTCAAAGTGCACTTCAATGCCAGCCAGCTACTATCACACCACCTGATGCTACCTACCAGGATGCTACCTCCAGGCAATGCTTTTGAAGAGGCAGGGAGAGGAGGCTATAACCCTTTTCATCTTAGTTCTCATGTATGTCTGTCATCTGCTACTTGGGTAACGATGCTAACATCTGCCCTAAAGAAGAAATACTTGATAGCTCAAATTATATTTTCAAGGTTAAAATGAATGATGGAATAGCTACTTTAAAAGAAAAACAGCTGCCATATGGATAAGCATTACCTCTCCATGCTGTAGGTTATATTCTTACAGTAGAATACAGTGTATTGATGTATACCCTGAATAACACAACAGTCATCAAGAAAACTGCTGCCAACTGCAGCCAAACCTCTACAGTTCATGGCCTCCATAAACACAAAGCCAGCACCCCACAGAAGCCAAGTGGTCAGCACAGGTTCCTGGTGTCATCTTAGGCAAGGCACAACTGTGCATCCAAGTCCAAAGCAAAACGGAAGGGAAACACTTTAGCCGCTATGGTTCTGTCACCTCTAGGCACCACTCGTGACAGAGTGCTTCTGACCTGTGCCTGGGACCTTCAGCTGACAGCTCCCTTGTGCCAAAAACCTGGACAAGCAATGCTGATTGAGCAAAAAAGAAATTAAGGAGAAAACATATATGAGTGTAAGGAACTGAAGAGAGTGGGTTTCCCCAGCTTGGAAAAGGCATGCTTCACTAGAGAAATGATTGAAGTTTATAAAATGACAGCCACAGGGAAAGTGAGCAGGGAGGAACAATTCACAATTTCTTGTAACATAGCTAGAGGCAAAAGAAAACTACTTTTTCCATGCAAAATGTACTAATATTTTTCTTCTTTTACCCCCATCAAGTCAGCATTTAAGTCTGATCAGCCTTATAGGATTTTGTGCACGTTGGCTCTCACAGAGCAGTCATGGACATTAAGTTAATGGGCTGGTTGCTTTTGAGACAGCAGAGTATCAATACTAGGAAGACTCCTCCAGAAGAGCAGAAACAAAACTTGACAAGACTAAAGGGCTTCCATTTGTTCTACAGAATTATCTTTCTTCTGTTATGTTAGTGACAGCCTAAGAAGATGGCATTTTGCTTTCCTGAAGCTTTGAAATTTGTCTATCAAAAATCCATTACCGCAGCAGCAGCCATTTCTACTAGGAGCCATTAGCCAGCAGGAAATCACAGAACTGTTCAGACACAAGCAAGAAAAAAGAGCAAGAATTAGAAATGTGTTAAGACAAGAACAGGCTAAAAATATCAGTGAGCAAGTTTCCAGATATAACTGAAACACAGTCATAGGAAACACATCCAGTTCCCAACAAATGCTGATGCTTCACTACATGGGCAACAGTCACTAACTTGAAGCAAAATATTACACTATATACGAACAGAGTGAACTTGGTTGAAAAAGCTAATACTTTCGAAGACTGTAGATCTAGTTCTTCTGTGCTAACAGAAGAATATCTGCTTCTCCCAGGCCAGCAGTCACATCAGCATGCAGAACTGTCCCAACTCTACAGACTGAAAAGGATTCACCGTTTTTCACAAAGTCTTCACGTTAAGTTTATTACCGCATTTATCTTGACCCACCAAGTTAGCCCTTTGGTAATGTTTAACTATCACAGAGAATAGAGGGAGGCATTTTACCTTCTACTTGGATGACAACAGTAACTCAGGGTGGAAGCTGTTCAGCATCTTCAGCACAACAGAGATCCAGCTACTCTACTTAAAGCATACCGGGGCAAGATTCCTAGAAAAGTCACTGGAAAAGCTGTAGTCCTAACCACCCTGTGAATTGTTCCCACTGCTGACTATGAATGGTTCAATCTGATGGGATTTTCAACTTTACTGTGATCTCCACTCTCCAAAATGCTCACTGCAGAAAAATGCAGGCACTGCATAGCAGCACCTATGGGGGTGTCTAATAGAGGAGCAAAGGGTTGTTATAGAGGCTACAGAGGAGACAGAAGAGGAAGACAGCTCAGCCTTGTTGCGATGCTGCATCTCGTGGCATCACTAACTTGTAGGTCTCCAGAAATCACTGTCAATTTTAAAAGGCCACAGAATATGTGATAATCAGTTTTATCAAGAAATATTTATAATGAATAGTAACAGTTAATACTTGGGCAATTCAAGCCTAATTCAGGAATACAAAGTAATTTCTTCTGTTTCTAAATACATGCACTTTTTTTTTTCCCGTGTGGGATTTTCGTTATTTTTTTTTCTATATTCTGAATGGCCACTTAGTGCATGTGACAGACACCTGCTCTGTGTCGAGTTCCATAACCCAACACTGTGATCATGTCTCACAGGCGAAGCTCAGAAACAGCTTAATTCCCACAGCTGCAGCTGGGGGCAGAGGGAAAAAAAATCTCATGCCCTGAGAAAACATCAGGACAAAAACAGCCTGACCGTTTCCATTAGGATGTCAGGATATGCTGTTTTCAGAACTGTCCCAGCTGGAGGCAGATGTCTAGACACACGGTGTAGCTCCTACAGACCTGAAGCTTCATCTGAACCCCAGTTGTTCCTGCTGTCAGCAGCCACTGCTAAAACTGAGGAAACAGAAACAGTGCCCTGATGCTACACAAGCATCTGCAAAAAAAATCTCATTTTATATGAGCAGAACAAAATTTTATGCAAACTGATGATGCAAATTGCTTCAATTCTAGATTAACTCTCAGTAGGAAGAAATCCAGGCCAACAGTCTGGGTATAGTTACTTGAGTCTTCTGACACCTAAAATAAAACCAGGCTTGGGCAGGTAACTCAGATAAAATGTCAAAAAATACCTAATTTGAATGGATAAATTCAGTTACCTTCATCACCTAATATCAAATGCGTAAGAAGTTAATGTAAAAAAGCATTCACTTTGAAAGAAGAGCAGAGACTATCCTTTTTAAACACACGGGAAACTCCTCCTGATGTCCTAGGAAATGGAAAATCAAACCTGGAAAACTACTGTTTAAAAGGCAGGCATAATCGAGAACCAGTGCTACTAAGACTACACAGAAAAAAAAAATAGGAATTTCACAGCCAGTTAAGGAGGTTCAAAGAATATGCAATTTGACATAGATCTACCTGAAATTTTATACTTACAGGGGCAAGGAGCTAAGGTATATGAAGGACAGTGTTAGGGAAAGCAGTTAGCAGAACAAGGAAAGTTCAAGTCTTCAGAAAATACTCCTGAATCTGATAACCACTAAACTTGAAATCAGGGAAAGGAAACCCTCAGTGACTTCAGAAGGATTAGATACTAGTGATCAAAGTTCATCACCAGCTACTCTTGACTGCTAAGACAGGAGAGTTGATCCTGGCATATATCAGGAGGGGAATATGGCAAGAGTGAAGTGACTACACTAATATCATACCATGGCATTCATGAGGCCATAATTAAAAGGTAGTATCCTGTCTTAGTGTCTAAATTCCAGAAAACATAAGGAAAAATAAAACAGAAGTCAAAAACAGTTACAGGGATGAGTCAAAGATTGGGAAATATGCACAATGATAGTCTAATTTATTAAAAAATAAAATAATAATAAATGAGTTTCATAAATATATCTGTACCAGGCAGACTTCTAGTACTGGTTGCCTCTTTATCCAACAAAATGGTCTGACTCATTCCAATTATTAGAAACTGAAGTTACATAACCTCAAAATGGAAATCAGTTAACTATTTTTGCCAATTAAAGTTACAAACTTTTGGAACAGCCTGTCATCTCATGTGATTGGTTATAGATCACTGGAAGAAATTCAACAAACATCAAACCTTTATAGAAACTTTGCTGAAACTGAATGTGTAATTAAACACAGGCTATAGAGACAAATTAAATTGTTTAGTCAGAATTATACAAAGACAGTGGTTCCTCCCACCCCTAGTCGACGAAGCTATTTTAAAAGTTTCAGATTTCAGTGCATCAGGGCAACTCCATTGATTTCAGATAATTCATCCAAGACTCCCTTCAATACAGCTGACATTAAGCACTGGCACAGTGCCTCTGAGGAACGCACCAACGATTACAAGATCCAGTTCAAACCGAACTAAGTATATTTGCAAAGTTTTAAGGAAAATTGATACCTAGGCATGATATATTGTTGAATATTGCCTCCAAAGAGTGTTAAGTAAAACCATTTATTATTATGCCCTCTACTATTTTCAGTGGCACATTTTACGTGCTGCAAGGCAGCAGGCAAACCAAAAAAATACCACATCTGGTTCAAGTAACCTTTGTAGGTAAGCATCCTAAGTAAATACTGAAGCATCTCATATCTGCAAGCACAGCTGACTTCAAATTTCCAATTACTTTTTTTTCATATCAGTTACAGGTAAACAAACACATTACTTACATGTAGTGCACATTTCAAATTCTCAACAGCAGCAAAAAACCTGAGTGAAAATACCAACGCTTACAGAATTTACTAAAATCACTTCCTATTTTACTAAAGGCTACATGCAGTTCCCAGTCTGGGTAAAGATACCAACCAATTTTAAGGTGTTTTTTTTTTAAAAAAAATTTTGATCCACTTAGAAGTCTAAACATGTTAAAAGAACAAAATAAACACATTCCAGTCATCTGAAAGACAAAAAGAGAACACAATCTTTGAATAGAATACTAGAAAAAAATATCAAATAGTGAAGTAGGGAGATCGTATAATTTCTGAATACAGCAATGGTGAAGCATATTCTGAGATGTGTGCACATTCCTGGTGTATACTTTTTGTGAACAATTAGTGGTACACTGGAGTAAATTAAAAAAAAAAGCCATAGAAATGAGCTGAATACGAGAAAATGGGCTTTACAAGAAGACTTCTTCATAGTAAAAGACACTTGAGTTGATCAGATTGAAATACGAGTCTCATGCCGAGGGTGTGTAGCCAACACATCCAAAAAGAGTGGTCTTGTACATACTCTTTTCTGACTGAGGACAAGTTTTACAACATACCGACCTAGTTTCTTCAGTCACTTCCAAGCCAGATTCTGTATCAGGAATGCACTCAAGCTTGTGCTGAAAAGTAAGGTGGCATTTCAGTACCACTAAGGTTTCAGTCCTTCTATCCTGTTCCTGATGTTTCCTGATCTAGGACCTTGAACCAATATGAAAAGAGGTTTGAGGCCAGTGTTCATTTGACGTCAGAAGACTTCAGACAGCCAACCTTATGGCTGGCTCCTTTATTGCTGGTTTTCTTACTGTTGTTTGCAGTGTTATAAAGAAACAAGGCTCTCAGGACTTTCTTCCAAGCATCATTTTTTTTAAAGTAAGGTCACTAAGGTCTAACGATTCTACAGCCACTAAAGACAACACAGGTATTGTCATTAAATTCCTGAGAAATATAATTCCTCGATTTTTCACTACATTAAGGAAAAAAAAAAAAAAATCTTTCAGAGTGCTCAGCACCTATCAGTCACAAGAGAAATGAGCTTTCAAAGTCTCCAAGAGCTGAGCTCTGCTTCCAGAAACAGCTTATATTTACAGTTATGCTTTTTGACCTACTTTTTTTATCCAGTGGGAATACACAACCTAAAAAACCTGAAATTTAATTGCAATGGTTCATAAATAAAAACTTCATTTCGGTACAGTCAACCATACAGGGTTGACTCCCTGGAATTCTCCTCACAGACTACACCTGCATACTAGTTTGCTTACCTTTCATTACTGGCATTTCTACCTACTGATTAACTGAAAAATACCGTAGACAAAGTGCAAACAAATACTTGTGAAAAGCAAGGTGAAAAAAAACTTTTAAACCTGAAACATTAAAATACTGAACTGTTTAGATACTCACTTGCGTGTAACACTGACAGACACAATACTGAATTGTTCCAACTATTCATAAGTTTGGTCCTGCTATAGACCTCGATGGGAAGACAGCACTTTCTTACCCAGAAATTTCTTTTCCCCCCTAATTTTAGCAGTAACACACATGCACGACTTCAGAGAAAGGTGTGCCTCAAGTACCTTAAAGACCAAGGAACTTAGTTTCAAATGGATAAATGAATTTAATTCTTATTTCTGAATTCAATCATTAATATTTATATGATAAACCAATATGGTCACACAAACACGAACTTGATTTTGTCTCTCATAAAGAAGCAAGAGTGCATATGAATTTTGAGATTTCAAACTGAGTTTGGATAGATGGAGATTAAAGTGAAAACATCTATAAAAAAATTGTGAATACAGAAATTGAGTAGTAGCCTCAAATATAAAACAGAAAGGAATGGAACGAATCATAATTAAAAAAAATCCTGAGTCATGTCTGGGGAATTTGGGGGGAACTAAACACCACACATGTGATAGTGGCTAGAGCAACGCCTCAGGTTGAAATTGCTCAGAAACCCAAGGCTCACTGATTTGACAGCCTATCTCTGAAGCAGTTCCTTGGAGTCTGTGCAATCACATTCAAGTAAAGCCTGTGTTAGCAAGAGGAAAAAGTAATCCTTTATTAACTTGTCATTATTAATCTTCAATAATTTTCAAATATTCTATTTCCTCCTGCTAAGGTGAGATGTGAAAAAAGCAGCAAGATATACTCCCTATCACACAGTATTTCAGTTGGGCTCTTCCCAAGCTAGTCTCAAGTCAGTTTTTCTTATGCCACGTGGCACACAATTGTATAAAAGCAAAATCACCAAATGTTGCAGTGAAACAATTCTTGAAAATTACGTCCACTGATGGAATTTCCAATTTTAAAATATTCCAATATTAGGTCCAGCCTTTTCACTTTGGGTAAAGTGGACACCCTGCCTGACCATGATCTGGCTTCTTACAAGCCTGTACCAGCAAGAACATGGTTAAAATTAAAAAAAAAAAAAAAAAAAAAAAAAAATCTAGCCTGTTCCTCCTTTCCTCCTTTCTGCTTAGAGCTTATGTTCTGCTTAGCTTTGCTATTCTCAATACTTATATGTGCTACTCATAGTAAAAAAAAAAAAAAAAAAAAAGAAGAAAAAATCTGAACTACTTAGTGCAGAATCAAGGAGGTTTTAGCTTCTTCATTAAATAGAAGAAAATATATCATATACAAAATGCATGAACTGGGAGTGACAGAGATGAATAATGTATCTGTTACTTGTTCACATAATGGAGTTATTTGACCTACTTTGCCTTCTCAGAAAGAGCAAAAGCAAAAAGTAATGGTTTTCCCACCTTCTTCCAGGAAAGTCCTCAGCAACTCATGTCCTCCTAAAGGCCACAGGATGCTATAGAATACTAACAAACTTCCAGCTGTTGTGGGGACACCTGTAAAATAGCATCGCAGATTTTGCTACTTGCATTGGGAAGATACCAACCACTGGGCATCTTCCTGATTTAATAAGAGAAGCTCAAGCACTCATGTGGAAGCTGGCAGACACGTCCATTTGTGCTCAGATGGCAAGAAGAGAGAATTTGCACAGGGGAGTGAAGAGCAAACGTATTTTAGAGAGTTTATTTTAATGGATTTAGAGTCCTTTAACGCATAAACAACCCTACTCTTGTGAACTTTTAATACAGTAGTTTCTCCCCAAATACTCATTTTAAAAAACTCTGGAAACTTCTAAACGCTTTCAAAAGCCTTAATCATTACCTTCAGAATTCAAAGGCCATCTGATAACATTGAATCCTTTGTAGGGCAAAATTCTGTAGTGAGAAGTTCAGTCCTAAACTGAATTCAACAGCAGTACTGTCCAACGAGAAGCAAAGTTGAACATTTCTATGACCTACATCAGATCAGCTTCTGTTGACTTTATACGTAGTAGCCATACTTGTGCATGTACACATGGCACTGCCAGCTCCTATGGTCTCAGTGCAACCTCTACACAACTACAATGGTTTTAAAGCTACAGGTCTCGATGCTCCCACAACTGAATGTCTCCAAACACTTCACTTCAATATCTGAACCAAAAGTATTTTGCTTGGACTGCCTTGGCATCTTCTTTGGGCTGTGGAGGACTAAAGGAGGACGGGGAACGTTGATTTTCTTGCCGAAAAAGAAGCATTCCCAGTTTCCTCCATCACCCCAAGATAAATAAAATCTGTTACTTTTGAAACTCCAAAAATGAAAGCAAAGCACTATACACAAAAACAATGAGGAAGATTGTTATGTTTGGGATTTTTTTGTTTGACTAGGGTTTTGGAGGTTTTTTTAAATCTTTTAAGCTACTCTTGAAAGCATGACACACTTTCTTTGTGGCTCTTCTGCAGTAATATTCTGTTAGGACATTCTGCAGAAGGGAAGGTTTTTCAGCTTCTCAACTAGTTACTCCGCTTTCATACTAAGTAACATACTATTTATGCAGAAATCTGTCAGGAATACAAAAGCACTTCTGAATAGAGAAAGACTCCTTTTGGTAAGAAGAACTTCCTTCAGAATTGCAACCAGTTTTTCTACCCACACATACTTAGTTCAATACCACTTTCTGGAACTTTCTATACAATAGAAAGTTGAAGAACTATTTCAGACACACACACTTTTTTTTTTTTAATATTCCTGTTAAAATCAATGTACAGAAACAAAACATAGTTTTTAATGTTTTCCAATTCAAGGTGCCCTTAAGACAAAGTATCTTGAATTCTGAGTAACAATGCCAGGTTTACACACTAAGAATATTTTTTTCTCTTTTTTTTTTTTTAGACTTACATAGTTAATTACTTGCTTCTAGCATCTTCGAAAACAAACCCTAAGATCTATAAAGGACTTTGTAGCATGAGCTTTTACAGCCAATTGTCAGTGAGAAAGGAGTAAAACAAGATATAACTCTTCAACAGGATTTTTTTAGCAGATTTTTTTGTCCTCATTTCATTCTAAAACATAAGTTCACAGTTGCCAAATTTCTGTGGTCCTTCATATTATGCTTAAAGTCAGTACCAGATCCCTCAGAAGGTTTGGTCCAGTAGCTGAAAATGACTGCCTGGCCTCTCATATAGGAATTTAGAATGCAGGCAGATGTGGTATACTTGAAAACTCTGAGATCACATCTGGACAAACTAACTTTACAGGAACAGCTTCTTGCTCTGCTTTTGCTGAAAATTTCTTAGAAATTCTTGTCTCCTGCAATGGCAGAACTGTATTCCTG
>NW_010398128.1:27413-31056 GCF_000710305.1 Buceros rhinoceros silvestris | reverse complement strand
AAATGTACTTATTACAGAACAGATTTGGCATTACTTTAATTCTGGATAAGCTAAAGATACCATTAAAGCCAGGGATTTTCCAGTGAAAAACACTCCATATAGAAATTTACATAAAAGTGAAGTCTAAATTTAGAGTCTAAAATAGAAGTTAGTTCTAACTAACTTACATTACAACAGCTTCCTATGCAGTGCTCTAGTGAATAAAAAATGGTTCACTTACCTTAATGAAAACAATTAAATTAATAGGACTGCATTTTTCTCAGTGTTTGCATATTTGAAATTTAATAATATGGCTTCTTCCTCATCTGATTTGTTTAATATCCTCACTATGCTCTCTCAAATAATTACATCCTCAAGTAAGAAGCTTCTGTTATTTATTTTTCATTATTTTTTTTTAGCTAAGAAGCCTGCTGATCTCTTTTCCTCATTACTTCTCATACATGAAAGTACCTTTTATTTTATTAAAATATTGTAATTTTTAAGTTCTAGGAGGAAAAAACAAACCACAAAGAAAGGATCTTCTCATTATGACCTAGAAGATGCTGAGCTGTGTTTTACAAAGCAATAGCATGTAGCAAAGCGCACTGGCAATATGGCAATAGCACATAGCTCCAGAATTTGCTTCGTTGTACTGGCATTAATGCTTTAGTCAGTCAAACAGCCAAATACATCTCTGCTCTTAAGTTACTGACCTTATACAACTACTTAATGGCATGACTTTCACGGACAGAAGTTGACAAAGTAGTTCAACAAACAGCTTTAGTCATTAGAAATTTTCAGTGCAAGTCAAGCAAGCTTCTTATCCAGCATCTCTGACTTCCTATTCAGCATGAGGTCAGGGATCATCCAAAACTGCCCAGCCACATCTAAATCCATCCCAGTATTGTTAATTACTGCCCTAAGAACTTGTTTTGTTATTGATAACCTAAGTACAAAACATTAACAAGAAACTGTTACAAAGAAAAATGGAAGAACTATGGGTCTTTTCCTACTAAGTGGTATGTTTTCCCATCATCCTATCCCTTCCCTTTTCCTTGGCTTGAATACAGTTTACTTGATTGCAAACTCTTCAAGTCTGATTTACATTTGCTTTTAGGAACATCTGCTTTCATGAGAATAAACATGTCTGTATACCTGTTATCTGTAATGTAGAATCCATCACACATTTTTCCCATTACAAGTGGCCTTTTTTGGTGAAAAGTTAACATTTGTCTCCTTAAGAACTAAAGCAACTCTGGCACATAGTATCCCTTTACAGAACATAGCCTCATCATCACTCCCAAAGAAACCATACCGGGGTCCTTCCTCTGAAGGCCAGATCATGCCTGAACATTCAGGACCATCACATCTGAAATGTCAATTAATAGCATTTTGACAGAGATGAGAAAAACCAATTCTTTGTCAGAAAGAGGAATAGATAAAAACAACTCTGCTTTGAAGGAGTGCTGAAAAAATACTCATTTGGGAACCTACACTGTAAATATATTTAGATGTTTTGACAACCCACCATCCCTCCAATATGTAATCTTTACCTTTCAGTCAGAGCAGTACCTTGAGTCAATTCTCACAAGATCAGCATTAGCAGTGGTTTAAGGGAGAACCTACTTTATACAAGTAGGGCAAAAACCAGAAAAAAACAAAGCAGCTGATGATCTGAACCTGGACTTTTTCCCTTAGAAAGGTCTAGCCACAATGTTTTGAAATCAGTGTGCAAACTGTGCAAGCTGCTTTAATACAGCTGTCCCATTTCTTTAAAAACCTCATCTTCTGCATAACAATTGTCTGTTATTATAAGGCTCCACACTTCTATCCTGAGCAAGATTCACTCAGTACATGTCTGTAGCTTTTCCGCTCCAAAAGCAAACTGGCAGTCTCAGGCAAGTATTCAAAATCTAGATGTTTTTCTTCTAACAGACTATTTTCAGGGAGACAAAGATGTGACCAGCCCAGTTGTGCTCTCCACAAGGTTCTCAGGCTGCCACAGCACTCCAAGGCATTGCCGCATTTCTCTGAACAAGATGCGATGTAGCAAATAAACAAGACTAATTCTGTAATTGAAATGTAGCAGGGCTATTCAAGAAGGTACAAAGAAAATTGTCAGAGGCCCTCTAGACGCTTTCCTTGATTTTCATTAAAGAGTCAAGCTTAATAGGAATTAGGCTCTTAACTGTCCACCAAGTTAACAAGTCTGAGGAAGATGCATGAAGGAAAAAAAAGAAGCTGCTTCTGCTATTGCTCTGGTTTTGTTCAGCTGTGCTAAGAGTTTTCATATATATGAGCAGAACTGGTTCAAAGTAGAGACAAGCTACCAGCTGAGCATTCAGATGCTGCCATACCTAAATTTGCACCTCTCACATTAGAGGCAGAGTCCATGGCAGTACTCACTTGCAGCCACTCGTGAAGCACTGGCCTTTGCTCCACAGTCCAACAAGGAGTTTTACACAACTACATCAACTCCTCCTACCTTCCTGAAATTCATTACATAGTAGTAACATTTAAAGAAGTTTGAGGGTTTTATGTGTGCATTATCTGTTAATGGCAAAAGCTTCGCAAATGTGAGTGGATGAAGCAAAAAGGAAACCAGCTCTGAAGTAGAAAGCTCCCTAATGGGGTTAGACTGAGTAAAACTGTACCAGACTGTTGTATAATTGTCTGGAAGACTCTCAGTCAATTTAGTTTAGAAACAACATCAAAGAAGGGGAGACATTTACCACACTTCAAAAACCCTCAGCAAGTGAAAGAGTTACAGGGCCAAAGGAACGCACGATGAAATGATTCAGCACTTGTGTGACTTTGTTGACCACAAATTAAGCCAAATGGGAGTATTAGATAATATAAACTGACCACCTACATAACACAGAGCACACTACTTCAAACAAAACACCTCTACCCCGATCCCAACAGCATGTGAACAGCTAGTAAGCGTCTTCCAGAAAGGAATCTGGTCTGCATTTGAAAACCAGAGACACAAAGGTTGGACTGTATTTGGATTTGATTTTCCTGATTAAACAGCACAAATATCACAAGCTTACAATGCATTTGCATTCATGATCAATAGGGAAAAAATAACAACATAGACAAATGCATAATTACACCTTCACAGCACCCCCCGCCACCGGCCCAGCTTTCAGACAGCAAAAGGTATTTCCCATAGATTGTAGAAGAGGAAGGCCCTGGTCCAAAGGAAGGTGTAGCAGTCTGCTGCTTGCCACACACCTGAATGCTTGCACACTTCTACAATGCATGAGTTTCAGCCAGTTTCAAAACTCACTTCAACCCAATGCATTCCACCATATTTACTAGAGGCACTACACAAGCTGGTAAGAAAACAAAAATAATAGGAAAATAGCAGAAGAGATCAGAAATAGTTAAAAAAGCTGAAACTCCAAAGCATTTCACTGGATAGTCACTCCAGAGTAGAAAGGCAAAATGAGCTTCAAGACAAAGAGTTTTGTACACAAATAGCTTCATTTACATCTGCATACTTCCTAAAACTAAGGCTAGGCTAAGCTAGACTCCCATTTAATGTAAGACTGCAGACTCGAGAGCACAAATTTATTCAGTTGTTTGAAGTAGGGTTTTTTTTTCCAAAAAGGCAAAGTGTGCTATGGGATTTGGTGGGGGTAGAAGGTAAATGGGAAAG
>NW_010398128.1:21877-27320 GCF_000710305.1 Buceros rhinoceros silvestris | reverse complement strand
GAGTCTGATTGTCCCAGTTGATGACCTGTATCATTTTGATTCACCTGTATCAAAAGGTGAAAATAATTACCAGTTACATCCAAGACGGCCAAACAGCCTCAGGGTCCTATTAGATCAGGGGCTAGACAGAGTTGGATTTCACCTCTACTAAAATAAATTGCCAATGGAGGAAAACATTAAAACCTCATCACTACAGTGGTGGCTATCAATAAAAATCTGCTTCCTGAAAGGTAAAATATGACCACTGTGATGTCTGCAGTCATTCCAAAAATGAAGGGAAATGCTGCTAGTAAGGTAAGTGGTTATTTTATTCTAGAAAATAAAAGGGTTCTCCTTTCCAAAAGGGGAAGCAGAAATAAAAGACTCTGTTTAACCTGCACAGAGGTGCTCCAGAAGTCAGAATGAATGCCTGCCAGAAACCAGTCTGACCTCAATGATTTGGACCATGTCCACAGAGCTATATTGCTAAGAGTATGTTGCTTGTGCTGATGGTTAAATTGAACAAGATCAATAGTACCTGAGAAGGTAATAAAGGGAGAATGATCCACCGAATGGTGAGCTGATTAGCCTTTGTTACAAGAGGGAAGAACATTTGCTTTCATTCGAAGATGCCTTGCTACAGAGGATACTCAGAAAAGCTGGTCATAGGACAAGGTACAACAGGAGCTCTAAGGGAAAGCACAACAGGTCAGCAGCTCCACTCATATTTGCAGAGATGACAGATTACTGTCTCTGTTCTTCAGGATCAAACAAACATTGCCATCATATCAGTAAGAACTGTCTATACGCTCCCAAGTGAAACAAATTCCTGACATATAGCTATGAAATCACAGAGCTATGGGACATCTGAAGAGATAACTACAAAAAACACACACTTGCAACACGAAATCATTTGGGACTTAATCAAGGCAAGAAATAACAGAAAAAAAAACCCAAGGACTGTTCTTTCTGACAGTGTTTAAGTGTTTATGTGTTTGGAGAAAAATTTTTCTTTGGAGGGGAATAAGAGCACAAAGTCAAATGTTCGATGTTTGCAATAGACAAGTGAGAAGCTATTTCATTGTAAATAAGAGTTAATGTTGACAGTGTTAGTATCATTATTCCTGTCATGTAACTTACTAAGAAGGTAAGTATTCAGCTGTTGTATCAAATTTATCCTTTTCAAACTCCTTTTCCTCCATCACTCTTTTCTTGGTAGGACATTGAAGCTTGTAGCTGTAGCTTAAGGGGAATCTTCTGTGGCCATAGAGTCCCACTGACCAATGTGGTGCTTCACATGCACACCAACTTTGCTATCTTTCATACACCTGCGAGACATGGCAGTCATTTCTTGCACAACATACATATACATTTAAACACAGAGTTAACTCAAGAGCTATGGAAAATTCAGTGAGAAGTGAAGACTTCAGAATTGACACGTCTCTTAATTATTGCAGGCATTCCAACGTTTTCACCATTTAGCAGTATAATAAAGATACTCAGAGAAAATACTTTTAAATTCAGTGCAGTACAATACAATGATAAAGATACAAAATATGACTCCTTATAACCATGTAATCACTGAAGAAAGTATTTTTAGGTTACACTTCTAACAAAAATGACTGCTATAATGCATCATTTCTGTTAAGTCATGTTCAAAAGCAGCTAGAATGATCCACTGATGCATAATTAAAAGCAACTCTCAATCACCTATCAAAATGAAGCATAACTGAAATATGCATTAAACCTTACTAATTTAAGTAAAAATAACTCTTCTTTAGACAGCTTACTGAGTAATACTTCATAAAAATTGCTATTCATAATTACGCAAACGATATAGCAATAAAGAATTCCCTTAGAAAACAATCATTATGGAGTCCTACCCCACAGGGAAAGAAAACTCAAACTCCAAAATTAAACTTCATTCCATTATCAAGGGAAAAAAGTCTTGGAGTTTTTAATAAAATTATTCCAGAAGATTTATATCAGGATCATTGGAGCATTTTATTTATACATTTATTTCAAAGAAGTATCTTATTAGTTATCCATATTAAAATTCTGTATAACTGAACTACCAGGAAATGCCTCTTTCAGCTAGTATATTGCAGCACACACTATGAAGGGCTCTGGAACAATGTGAATTCAGGAGTTTACATTCTACAAGGCAAATATTTGCTCTCACATGCTTAAAGCCAATTTGTGCCATGACTTGTGCATCTTAGAATATAAAGATACTTTATTATGTTTCGCAAAAATTTACAAGTTTTGGAATGCTGCTTTATTTGATTTCCTTTCTTGGGAAAGAGACGAACTGTTTCAGCTGAGCTAAAAACCAAAATGACTACCCAACAGTAGAAAACAGGTATGATTAGTGATGGAACTGGCCAAGTTTCTAAATCTTTCAAGAGGGGAAAAAGGACATGTTTTTGGTGGAGCTTTGACAGGTAGAAAGGTTTCTAGAATTGCATAGAATGTTATCACCAAGCCATTTTCTATTAATTCTTAAAATGTCTTTCTCATTTTTTCCCCATAAGACAGGATTAAGACTAATGGACATCTTTAATCAAGTTTTATCAGTCTTTCAAATTACATGACTTCGTAGAGCAGCTCCTTGAAATGCATATTTTCATATTTCCAGATTAATACTTTAAAATGTTAATTCAGGAAAGCGTACTGCTGGTGTGGGTTTCACTCCATTTCAGAATGAAAACAAGTATCAAAATGTCATAATTTCAAACAAGCCAACAACAATTTACTGAATAACCCTAGCAATTTGCCTCTGTCTCTAGGACAGTATCCTACATTGTAGATGAATTTACTCTGTTCAGAAAACGCTCATAATGCAGTGTATGTTATCACACTAAGTCCTGCTACCATATCTATATTACAGATTCCCCCCTCCCCCTTTAGAGCTTTGACCATTAGACACTTAGATAATATATATGGATAAGAATATTTCAACCTTCAGCCAAGGAAGCCAGTATCATCATTCAAAATCTTAGTGTTATCTCCACTAAATCAGTTTTTGAAGTTCTCAGAGTAAATAGATATGTTTGCAGCTATTGAACTCGTCATAGAAAAAGTATCAGAAGTAAATGATTTCTCAAAAAACTCACATCTTCAGACACTTAAGAGAAGTTTAAAAGAAACAACTGATGAGTGAAAGCCGTTGAAAATGGAAGAGAGTGTTGACATAAGTATAAATAAAACAGAGCAGAAATACAAAGCTCAAAAGGGATACCATATTCTTCAAACATAAATCAGGAAAAACAAATCATGCAAAAGATGAAAGCCTGACCACAGAATCACATGGCAGCTGAGGATGGAAGAAACTTCTGGAGATCATCCAGTCTCAACCCTTGCTCAGAGCAGGCTCAGCTAGAACAGGCTGCCCAGGGCCATGTACCTTCAGGTTTGGAATATCTCTAGAAACAGAGACTCCACCATATCTCTAGCCAACTTGTTCTAGTCTCTCACCACCCTCACAGTGTGTGTGGCGGGGCGGGGAAATGGTTTTCTTTTTCCATTTCAGTTTGTGCCCCCTGCCTCTTGTCCTGTCACCAACTACCCCTGAAAAGAGTCTTGCTATGACTTCTTTACACCTTTCCATCAGGTATTACACATACAGATAAAATCTCCTGAACCTTCTCTTCTCCAGGTTGAGCTGTCCCAGCTCGCTCGTCCGCTCCTCATTCAAAAGGTGCTCCAAACCCTTAATCATCCTGGTGGCCCTTCACTGGACTGACTGTAGTACATCTATGTCCCTTGAACTGGAAGCCTAGAACCGCACACAGCCCTCCAAATGTTGCCCCACCAGGCTGGGTAAAGAGGAAAGGCCACTGTTCTCAAACATCTGCCTAATGCAGCCCAGGAGGCCGTTGGCCTTCTTTGCAGTCAGGGCACATAGCTGGCTCATGGTCAAGTTGATGTCCACCAGGGTGCCTTTTCTGCAAAGCTGCTTCCAAGCTATTCAGCCCCACAGCCTGTACTGGTGCATGAGGATATGTGCACGAGAAAGACCAGTAGCACCGCAGCCTGTGTAACATCTCATCACAGAACAGTTCTAGCAAAATGGCTGTATGCAAATGACCAAGTCATTCACAATTCCCTATGTACATATATATAGGCTTGCATGCATGTGCATTCATAGGATGTTCATATATATGCAACACACATATACAGATTAGCTATAAATAAATATCTATATAAAAACATAGACACAAAAAATATTTGAGGATTGCAAATAATGCAGTTTATCAGCTACAGAGAAAGCTCAGGTTGTTTCTCAAGTCCAGCCAACCTAGCTAACTTTATTCTCAAATGTAAGAGTAAGAAGTATTTTTTTCATTCACCACGTATTCACTGACAGATAGAATCTACTTAAAGGAGATGAATGAGAAAAAAAAAACTAACACAGGGAAGCTCAGTAACGGCTTATAAACCAGGCAAAACATAAAAAAAGAAAAGAAAAAATACTCGAAAGATAAATACTAAAAATCATTAGCATTCTATTAGTACTGGTACTTAATATATTCATAATCTAAAACAGCACAAGGCCACAAAGCAGTGAAGAAACACAAAAGATAAGTACATTAGTAAAGACTAAAAAAAATTCCTAGACCTGGCTCTGCTCAGTGAATGGATGACCTGACAGCCATCAGTTTACAGTACTGGCAAATTCAGGCAAGAAGAACAAATCATATGAATTACTGTGTTCTAAGCAAAAGCATAGGCAAACCAAAAACAGATTTTTATTTTGCAAAAAAAATTCACCTCCTACAAGAAGTCACCAACAAAGATGACGGTATTTGAATGTCTAGTGCTATAAAATTGTGCTCCAAAAATAAAACTAAACGACTTTGTTTCCATTAAGGCTATTACTATGGCTCAGCACATTGCTTTGAATATGAAGATTCAGCAGCTATTCTCTCTTGTGTTTCATCTTGGGATCTTTAATATGTTTTCAATCTAATTTTAATCTGTTACAGAAAAAGAGGAATGAACTTTCTTCTCAAGGCTAAATTAAACTTGTCTCTTGTGCAGGTATCGTGAAACATGAAAAAAATGCAGGAGAAACAGTTGCTGCATTTAATAAAAGCTTTTTTAAAATAAAGCAGATGAGTTTTTTCTAGTGGTTTAGTTTCTCAAACCCATGTTATTTCAACAAAAATAATTAACTGTAGAACACATGCATGAGCAGAGATTTCATGTTTTAACAACCAAAAAACCCTCTGCAGTATACCACCTCAGTAAGCAAATAGCTAAGTATGCAAGTCAGGAACAGAGCCTGCAGAGTTAATAGGAAGCTGGTGTCCTTTGCAATGACAGCAAGGGCAGCAACAGTGCATTTTGCTAAAAGGAGGTTGAGTGGCTTCGTTTTTTACCAGAACACTATCACAAATCAGGATCACTAAAAAAAAAAAAAAAAAAAAAAAAAAAAAAACACATTTTTCTCCTCACTCCC
>NW_010398128.1:437-21814 GCF_000710305.1 Buceros rhinoceros silvestris | reverse complement strand
AAAAAAAAAAAAAAAACCAATCTTTCCTCTGCATCCCAACTCTAAAATGGGTGTAATAGTCCTTATATTATCTCACAAGAGATGGGAGAACTTGCACATCTTCCAAGGTAAGCATATCAAACCTCACAGAGATCAGATGCTTTGATGCTCAAATGCTGTATATTTATCTAATTGCATATATATAATTGTGCTTAATGCTACTAGCGACATTTTTCAGATACTGTACAGTCCTCTGAATGTAATCATAATAAATGAGAGCCCTGAATGGAGCTGTGCTCTGTTTATGCCTCGATTGGACACAGCTACTGGCACGTCACATCTGGTAAAGGTAACTCACAGCCAGCCTGCAAAGGAGAATGATCCAGTCTGGCTACAGTCCCCAGGCTCCCTGCTACAACATTTGCTGTGGCTCCAATAGACTCTGATCTTCCATCTCCTGCCCCAGCCACAGACAGACAGTTTCTCAGTCTCTCTCCAGGGAAGAGCTCTTCCCTGTGCTCGTCTTCCTCTCTGCAACTTGCCCTGTGCTCCCACCAGGTATATTCTGTCCATATCCCATCAGCTAACTAAACTTCTGAGCCTCACCTCTTTTTTTCCCCCAAACACTTCGGGAAAAATCACCAGTTCATCTAATTGGCGTTGCCCAACAGGATGCTCTGTGCAGCAGAGAAAGATCTGACAGCTGTTGCAATAGATCGGAAAGAACTGGTATTGATGCAACGCTATCATTGACTGTCAACTGCAAGAGAAACCAAATACCTTCCTGCTATTTTCATTTTTGACAGCGTCATCCAACCAGTCATCTACTGCTTTTCACTTTTTAACTCTGGGGGAAGGAAAACAGCAAATAGAATTGACCTGGATGAACTTAAAGTTACACCAGTTACAAGTTAACACCAGTAACCAGGATGAAAGAAATTGTTGCAAAGTCTTCCTTCTTCTGTAGGAGACATCAATAACCAAGATTAGCTCCTGCAAAACAGTATCTTCTTTTTTTTCTCTAAAAAGGCAAAAGATGCTGTAGCTAAGTAACCTGGCTCCTCCTTAAACTGAAAGCTTAACCTTATTTTATGTAATTGTGTCTGAGGGAGTGCCAGATTAGATTTGGTATCCTGTCATAAAGGGACTTTTCCCATGAATGCACATGATGCAAAGTTATTTTTAAAATAGCATCTGAAATGTTCTTTGTGTCTACTGCATGCTTTTCAAATACACCAAGTTGTATGAGCAGCCATCAGTCAACAGACATGCCTTTCTGCTTTTGGATCCAAGAATTGCTGGCTCTGTTTTCTTTATCTGTGTACCAAATCAAGCCACTCCCCTTTCTGTCTCAGATTGCCCGTTTAGCCCAGGATTTGATACAGTATTTAGTATTTGTATTCTACCACTAAAGATCTTGTTTTCTTCTAAGATGAAATAAATCCCAACATATGCTGTCTACTCTGGTTAGGGTACTCCTCTTGCCCTATCTTGGATGCAATCTGTAGCTTCAAGGACAATTATTATTTCTAAATTAGAAGTTAACTACAAACCCTGTTCACTCCTATAAACCCTGTTCACTCTTCCATAAACCCTGTTCACTAAGGCTGAACAGCCAAACAGCCTTCTTCTCAATTTTTCTCATTCTAACTGCATTTTTCCTAATGGACAGGACAGAAAATACTTGCAAGTAATAAGTAAAATTGATGATACTGGATATGACCCACTGGGTTATGACTTTGGATGCTAATTTCTTTGTCATGCTTCCCCTCCCACAGAACATGTGCATTAATAACCTTTTCCCAGTTTGACAAAGGCCCAGGAAAGCATCTGTTTGAAAACACGGAAGTCAGTGTTTTTTCCCCTCTCACCAGCTCAGTCCCCATTACAATTTTAATCAGCCCCCATCTCCTCCTTTTTCTGCTGGTAGTCTGTAACACTACACACAGTACAATAAAATATGATCCTCCCAAATGTTTTGCTAAACAACTGAAAAAAGCTTTTGGCTGTAGTGCTCATTTGGTTTATTTTCTCAGCTGGTTTTGTGTTTGTGCAGAATAAATACATGCACAGTAAGCCTATGCATCTTTCCACAAACACAGATATACACACAATATAGACACACAGCAATGCAGCTTTTTTTTTTTGTCATTCCCTCTAGATATTTTTGCACATTGTCATTTGTGGAATACTGTTGAAACCCAAAGAGATGTCAGCTGAGCCTGCCTCGCATTGCAAGCTGTTGGCAGCCTCATTAAGGATGGGGGGAACAGTGTAGAGTCCGCTGCCGTTTTTCATAGACTGATGCTGCTAGTTGAAAGTGTTCAGCTGAGCTCAACGGGCTATGCCAGCTGATTTCTTCAGACTTTCCTCAGCCTTTATTTTATTGTTGGTGTCTCAACAAAGACTCTGAAGTTGTTACTAAAAGTGCCAGCAGCTGCTGTCAGCATGTATAGGGAAGGAAACTACTACATTACAAGAAAAATCTTTAAAAGTTTCAAGCAGGATAAAAACGCATGTTCTTACCCCCATAACCAGCCTTATTCGTACAATGAAATCACTTTGGATTTGTATTAATTCAATTCTGAAATTAACAACCATAGAAAAATAATTAGCATTATTTTGTTCTCTACCCAATTCATTTTAATTATTTCTAACCCTGCAAATATTACCCACCTCATCTGTTGCAGCCTCACAGAATCCAAATCTCTTGCCCAAGTATTTTTCAAGAAAACTATTTCTTATTCAGGTGTCAACATAGAGCACAGGAAGGAGAATGTAGCTCGCTGTGCTTCACCATGAGTTGTCCCTTCTTCCCCCAAGTCAAGAAAACAACACCTGGCCATCAGCCTCCCTCTGACTGATACAATTTAAAAAAAAAAAAAAAGAAAAAAATCACAACTGAAATAGCTTTAGCCACTGCTGCACTTCAGCTTTCCTGCGTAAAGTCTCACCTAACTTCCTGCCTTATTGGACTGAGCAGTTTTCAGTCACCCTGAGGTTGAAGGAGGGTACTCTTGTTCTTTCAGTTCATCTAGGCTGCTATGAACTCAGGGTTATATGGGTCCTGGACACAAAAGAAAACAAATCGGGAAAAAATATGACTATATTAGGAATTTAGGTATTCAGTTTAAAAATGGGGAATGTAAAGTTCCCAGTGCTTGCTTTTGGTTTGTATTCAATTTGAGGGCACCATACATGAAGCAAGATATTTAAGAGTCACCAATCCACCTCCTGAGAAGCATGTAAATCTAAGGACAAACGGCAGTTAAAGGAGGAATAGTATGTCTAAGCATTTTGTGTACTTGAGACGTAATATGGCTTAATTCCCCAACCACACACTATTTTTCTTTCAAGCAAGGACTAGCACTACAGCTATTCTATCACATTATCAGGTTATTCTTGATGACTTTCCAGAGCCAAATCCCAATGTCATGGTTAGCATCATCTCCCAGTGATTCTGTACCAGAGCACATGAAGGCAGTACAATACAGTACTTTCAACAACAATCTCTATTTTCTGCTAGAAGATGGGTCCCATTCATTCCCTCCTTTTTTCTGTCTAGCGCATACAGACCACAAGTATACTCTATGTTTATACACACTGTAACACACATCCCTCTCTTTCCTTTCAATTAATTTTTAATTTAGAAGACAAACACTTCAGGACAGGACAGACAATAGGAAAATGTGTGATGTGTCTAGTACATTTCAGCCATCACAAATTTAACTGAAATATAAGGCAAAGTAAGGAAGCATTTTAGTAACCCATAAGTTGTTTCTGTTTTCTTTTGTCCATTCCCAATGTCACTTCCTTCCCCTTCTCTGCCACTTGTTACGTTTTCACAGTGTTAGGGCAGAAGGGAGCTCTGAAGTATTGAGCTTTATGCCTTCAATTCAACAGCACTGGTAGCCCAGCCATGCAGTATGGGCTATGCAACAAACAGACTTTCAGAGTCGAATCAGAAATTCACTATGGCAACGGCTTACCAAACAGTCTGCGCAAAGGCTCTGCAGCACTAAATACTCAGGTCACCTAACAAAACTAAAGAGAGGAAGGAGGATCTAACCTAAACAGAACTGGAAACCCAGAGATCTCTATTCTCTCCCTTACTCTGCTGGAGACAGACTTTGTAACCTGGGCCAGAGCATTCCAGCAAGTATTTCTGTATCTGCCTCTAAGAAAAGAGAGGATGGAGAGTATAATTTCATTAGCATTTATAAGGTAAACAGTATGGAAATCATTGTTGCACAACTATATAATTTACCCTTATTCCACAGGGTGGATTCCAATTAAACAACATGTGAAAAGCAACATGTGGGACTTGCTTGTAAAGAAAGAACTGAAGTCCCCATCAGACTGAATTCTCTTAAAGTGGTGACTATTGGGTAAAAGGAGAAAATCCTTCTCTATGGATTGTTCCCAGCAACTTCCCATCCCCAGAGTCACCATTATTAAGCAAGGAATCTCATCCACTTCATGCGCAATAAGGAAAGGCACTCCCTGATTGCAAGACCGATTTTAGGGGAGGTTTATATTACCTACATATCCTCTTCTTAGAGTGTTAAACAAGGCTGTCATGGCTAACAAGTGTCATGCAGAAGGAAGGACACCTGGCAGGATTTTGCTCTACCTACAAGTTGAAAAGCCATTCATGAAGTGGCATTCATCTCCTTACCCATGTCATTAACACTTTAAGGTATGAACATGAGCCACTCTCACATATACAGCATGACTCATTAAAGAACTTCTGTCCTAGAATGTGTATTTTAATTCTTTTTTGCATCACAGGACTACAGTAGGCTTACTAAAACAAAAACACACAATTGCCCATTAAAAAAATTAACATATCCTTTGTAACACCAACAAACACAGTGCCTCCTATTATGAAAACAGCACAAAGCAGCTCTGGTTTTATACTGATATATCAGGTTGGACTCAAGAGTGGCAGAAGTGCTGTATAAAAAAAAAAAGATTGTTGTAAACTATGTAGAACAGTCTTTGTTAGCTCTAAATAACAAGGAAAACACTATGCAGATTGAACAGGGACAGAAAAAAAATAGTAAAAACAGCGCGAGTCCAGTAAATAAAAACTCTGCAAAGAAACTTACTTGAGCATAGCCAATTTTGCAACAACACACTCTAGAATCCCAACATGAAGAACCTAAGTGTACACTTTAAGTAAACGAAATGTTATTCTCTCCTTCAGCAAATAGGAAATGCCCACCACCCTCTAAGCAGAGGACTGAAACCCAGAATGCCAAGAACCCAGTCCTGGCTCAAGGCTGGTGGAGACACCATCCCTGCATCAGTGGTCCATGACAGCCACCTCAGCTTCTCATGCACAGTAAGAGACCAAATCATACTGGTGAGCTTTTCCACTTAGACACTAAAGACTGTGCAATTAAAATGGTTTTTTTGCAAGTTGTAGGAGACTTTCTGTAACCCTTAAGGTCGTCTTTTATGCAGAATTTCATTCTGTACTCGTTTTCCTAAATGACACACTGCTTACCTCAGGTGCAATAACAAAAGGAAGGCAGATTCTCCTGAAAGTCATAGTCATGAAGAAAAACCCTTTTCATACTCAGAGGAAATTCTACAGAGAAATAAAAACTACTTTCTACTTCCATGAAAATTAACTGTGAAGAGTGAAAAAAATCCTTTTATTTCCTCCCCCTTCTCCAACAAATTCTTCCAGAGTAAGTAGGTTTTTGCACTGTTGTATCCACACTCTCAAGGACTTAGATTTGGAAGGGAAGTATAATTGTGGAACCACATCCAGTTTGGTCTAACTCAGATTCTGTTTTCCTATATATTAAGAATGCAGGGCATGATTCAGAGTCCATTACAGCAAACAGTGGGCTTGGAACCAGATCAAAGGAGTGTTAAAGCCCACCATTAACCTTCCATTTTCTCCATTTTACTTTTGCCTTCATTTTTCTTCATCTTCTCACAGGGTTTTTCCCCCTTTTCTTGGTTGCTGGAAGAGATGCAACTTGCAATCCCAACCCTCTGCTGACAGTTTTGCTCATAAGACATTAGGAAAAGGAGAAGCACTTGTCAAAATATATAATCACATTCAGGATAACTACCATGTATTATAAAACAAGGTCTACCAGATCTCAGGGGTCTTTTCTTCTAGAAAGAAACATAAGATATTAAAGAAGTGTTCCCTTGAATTCAGAAGTCAAAAAGAACTTGACAAAGACAACAGCAAAAGTATCCTTTTTTTCCATTTGAAGAAATATTTCATTGAAAATTAAGTCTGTATCAAAGACTACTTGATTTCTCATTTCAAGTTTATTTAAAAAAAAACATAAAATTCAAGCGAAAAATACTAAAAAGGTTGTTTAAAAAAATTCTGATTTTTTCTTCCTTAAAAATCTTAGTAGATTAATTCATCAAAACCAACTCTTTTCCTAAATTCAGATTTGGCTTTGATAAATCGGCATAATGTATTAAGCAAACTTCTCCTGAATTCTGGTAGATAACTGTCAACTTTCCCTATATTTTAATTGTCTGAAAGCACAGAAGTGCATCAGATGCCTACTCTCACAGAAGACAAATGGATGCCTTTGAGAATAACATCATATGCCACGATAAAAAGAAGAAACACTGAATGTATTTTGTTTTAAAGTTCCATTGAACACATACAAATGGCCAGGCTGAATGATCAGCCATAAGCTGACGAGCCAGACACAGACCTTCAGAAGAAAGAGGAAGCAGGAAAGAGCTTAACAGAAACATTCAGTCAGCTCTATCCAGAAGTTGGCATTTCTATTAAGAAAGAACTACCGTATCCAATTCTGCCTGTTATTCTGTATCATTCTACCAAAAGCCCATGTTTTTTCTGAATAATTATTAGCATTTGAACTACTTCTACTGTATTTTGCAAGGCTGTCCAGTCAAGTGACACTGACATCAAAGACCTATTTTGATTTTTGCATGCAAGATAATTGTTTGACTTGCAAGCAGAACTTCATCAATCATTTCACTGGTAATACTCTGCTTCCCTATAGCTGTTATTTCTGCACAAGAACTTAGCTTCTGTTTTACTTAATGCTGGCACTCTTGAAACTCATGCATACCATAACACTTTGCACAAAAAGATTTTTTTCAGCCTACCAACCACATTTAAAGTCAATAAAATAGATAGTATTTATACTGCAGAAAATTATTCATAGTGTAAAGACTTCTTGTTGAAGTGTAGCTCAGTCCTTAGGGACAGACATACCTCAGAATTGTTGAGATGACACCTGTGCGTCCCCGAGAACCATCCCTCACTCGAACACTGGTCAATGTCCACCTTCTGCAGATTGATGTCAACTTTGACAACACCTCTGAAAATAAAGAAAAACAGCCTTGAACACAGAGACTACAGAAATAGGTTAAATTTCTTTATGTAGCCTGCAAAGCAGAACTACATCTTTCTTCTAAATGCAGAAGCTGATGAAGTGTCTGAAAACAGAGAAGTTTTCTATTCCAGAAGCCACAATTGCAGAGACACATTCTTACGTTGGACCTTACTGAGATGTATTATGAGAAGACCTCAGTAAATCTAATGCACTAAGTGTAAGGTGGCAGGTCAGAGTAAGTTACACACTCAATTTAATGCCCTTCACATTTTACAATGCAGTGAAGAAATAAAACAAATACAATGAACAACCCATACTTTTTTTTCCCCCAAGACCAACAACCTACCCTGCTGACCTGAAGCACAGTACCAGGTGCCACACCACACCCACGCCTGGTGACAATATCTTCCCCTTTACTCTCCCCCAGAGACACCCAGAGACCTCCAGCAACTTCAGGCCTCCCCTCCACAGCTCAGCATCCTCCTCCAGCAGGCACCCAAACCCCTCTCTCCCCATCTCTGCCAGCCACCCCTGGCATAATAACTGGTACACCATCGGAAGGGCAGCACAAGCCAGGAGTAGACCACTGATGTCTGTGAAACCAAAAGAAAAGTTTCCTATACACACATGTCCTCAAAGACTGTCAGAACATATGAGTTCTATGCAAAGAATACTGAAGTTTTCATCAACAGCTTCGCTCAGAAATTTTTTTGAATGAAAATCTAACAACCCAATTTCAAAGCCAACATTCTCTTTCATAAACAACTCTGAAATCATCAGAAGAAAAAAGCTGAAAGACTGTAGTTGCATACCTTAAAAAAAAGCCTTCCTGAACTTCCATATTCTCTCTAAAATAAACTCTAAAACTACTTTGGACATAAACATTTATAGCAACATTTTGTGAGAGCACGTATCTGTGGCTGCTTTGCTATCTGAACCTAGCAAAAACTGTCAGTAAGCAACTTCTGCAAGTTAGATCATTACACAGACTCACTTGTAATGGATGAATGCTCTGTACTGCTCTCTTAAATCTAGGGTACCATTCCTTTTCAGTCAATCTGTTTCAACCACTTTAGACAACAGTTTTGATTTCCACGCTCTGAACTTCCACCATGGCAAACACCATCATCTCTCCTTTCAGGCTGTGGACTACCAAGGGCTTGGCCTAACCTCTATCTCAATAACACCTTGCTCATCATAAAGCATGTTACCTGTTTTTAATTAAAACTCAGTATATGTAAGAACAGTAATAATGAAAGAGCTACAGAGCCATATATTTGAGAAGCCACTTACGAACAAAGTCAGAGCAGGCATAAGGGAGTGAGACGGATCAAAAGCAGGACAACACTGCTCTCTTATACCTGGCCCCAGTGCAACCAAGTGTAAAGTGTCCACAACAGCTATATTCATCTTCAGACATGCTATATAGTCATTGGAAAATATAAACACATCATTTAAGTGATCTGAAGAAGAATGCATTAGGAAATTATGTAGGATAGCCAGTTTAGGTGCACTTCACCCCCCTCTAGAATCTCCTGCCTAGAATCTAAATAATCTGATGCTGGTCACACTTAGAAATGACACGAAATATTTGTGCTGGCTCTAACAAGTTCAATTTTAAACAGCACACACCACACGTCTAGAATATTTGGAAATATTTTCAGCTTATGCCTTCATGCCTTTCCACTCTTGTTGTGAACAGCTGCTTCTCCAAGGACTGGTGAATCTATGCTTCCACCCCAATGAACTGTTTTCTCTCAGGACCTTTTCTCCTCCAGGCTGAACAGTTCCAGCTCACTCAGCCCTTCCTGTCTGTCAGATGCTCCAAACTTTAGTCATCTTTGCAGCCCTTCACTAGGTTCACTTCAGTTCATCCATGTCTCTTGTACTGAGAAGCCCAGAAATGGACTCCGCGCTGCTGATGGGGTCCCAGCAGGCTGGGTAAAGAGGAAGGATCACCTCCCTCAAACCCTTGTCAGTGCTCTTCCTCTGACAGCCCAGCAGGCTGTCAGTTGTCTTTGCCACAAGCACACATTTGTTCATATCAAACTGCTGGCCAGCAGGACCTTCCAGGCCTCTTCTGGAAAGTTGCTTTCCAATCATTCAGCCCCCAGCCTGTTCTAGTGCATGGGATTATTCCTCCATAGTTGCAGCACTTCGTATTTCCCTTTGCCGAACTTCACAATGTTCTTTGCTCACTTCCCCATGCTGTTCTAGTTCCCCTGAATGGCAACACAACCATCTGGTCTCAGCCACTCCTCCCAATTTTTATCATCTACAGATTTGCTCAGAGCACACCCTACCCTATTGTCCAGATCACCAAAGGAAAATGTTAAACAGAATTAGCTCCAGATCAAGCCCTGGGGTATAGCAACAGTGACCGGCCTCCAGTTATGTACACACAGAACGCTATTGGGTTGGTTAAACACTATCTCCCTTTCATAAACACATACAGACTACTCCCAATCACAGTCTTCTCCTTTATGTGTCTCCCAGGGACTGAGGTGAGGTTGATCAGCCTATAATTCTTGGGAGACATCAAATACCTTGGCCTTTTCCATGGTCTCTGCCACAAAGTCCACTGCCCCATTCAGCAGCAGACCCGCATTTTTCCTAGACCCAGTTTTGCTGCCAGTGTACATCCTTCTTGTTGTCCTTCACGTCCCTCATTGTATTCAATCCCACCTAGTTTTTGGTTTCCCCAACTCCGCCCAGGCATAGAATCATTTACGTTGAAAAAGACATTTAAGATAATCAAGTCCAAATGTAAACCTAGCACTGCCAAGTCCACCACTATACCATGGCCCTCAGCACCTCATCTACACATCTTTTAATACCTCACACAACCAGTTCCCTAGGCAGCCTTTTCCAATGATTCACAACCCTTTGGGTGACGAAATTTTTCCTAATATACAATCTAAACCTCCCGTGGTGCAACTTGAAGCTGCCTGCTCTCATACTTATTATTACACTTATTACTTGGGAGAAGAGACTGCCACCCACCTCACTAAAACATCCTTTCAGGTAGTTGAAGGGAGCAATGAGGTCTCCCCTGAGCCTCCTTTTCTCCAGGCTAAACATACCCAGTTCCTTCAGCTGCTCCTCACGGGACTTGCACTCTAGTCCCTTCACCAGCTTTGTTGCTCTTCTTTGGACATACTCCAGCACCTCCGTGTCCTTCCTTTAGTGAGGAGCCAAAACTGAACCCAGTGTTCAAGGTACGGCTTCATCAGTGCCAAGTTTAAGGGGGATGAGCACTTCCGTAGTCTGGCTGACCACACTGTATCTGATACAACATGCTCATGCTCAGACCATGCCTCTATATCCCTCCCACATAACCTGACCTTGCTTCCACCACTTGTGCACTTTGATTTTATGCTTGACTTTTGACAGGACTTCCTGTTAAGCTATGCGGTCCTGGAAGTGACCTGATTTGGAAATATTTTCACAATACTTCTTCCAGAAACACTACTAAATATTTCCATTTGTAACTGGATGTGTTTTCCCTTTGCATCTCCTGTGTTAAGAACTTTTCTTACAGGAAGAGTTACCTTTCACAACATCCAATCTGCATGAACTCAATACAAACATTTCTACCTACACTCTTCTCCTGTTTGCTGCTCTTCTGTAGCACAACCTGAACTTCTGATACAATAAAGTTGTTCTGCTTTTTTCCTTTTTTCAGGGCTTTGTGATTTCTAGGCTCAAAATATACAGGAAGGAAAACCAGTCTGGTCCAGAAGCAGGCATCTGAAAACAATCACTCCTGACAGAATCTACCAGAGGCTATCCATTTTTTCCTCCATGGTGCATATTCTTTTTTTCACTAGACCACTACAACACATATTCATGCTTTATGGTAACATCGCAGTTCTGCTGAGGAAGTAACAGGGTCGGCAACTACTTCAGGATTAATGCTCTCAAAAGAAAAGGTTTTTTCAAGCACACATGTAGCATTTACATAAAGCATCAGGATGGTACGAGACTTTTATCACATCCATTTGGGATGCTTTGGCATTTTAAAAAAGCATCTCAGACTTGTACCCCACCACTATTATACATATACCGATACGAACCTAATGATGTATTTCTGAAATTCATCTGTGATTAATAGAGTAGCTGGCACAGTCTGTGTAGGAACCCACATTTTCAGTTATTTTTGATTCAGCATTCGGAAAATGAAACATATGGAAGAACGTACCCCCCTAGACTGTATATGGACCAGCCATCTCTAGTATTCTATTTATTGAAATAACTGGGAATAGTTGCAGCTCTGCTGTCTTGATAGAAGCAATCAAGACAAATATCAATGGTGTAAGAGTAGACTCAGCTTGTCAGCATAACACATTCTTCCACACTGACAGTGCTGCCTGGCTGAACCCAAGCCACAGTGATAAGTTAGTAACAATACTACTGGTAATTGTGGACCATCTGGCAAGTAAGTATATTTTGTTAATCTCCTTATACCATTATATTTTTGTTTCCTGCCACAATTTTACAGTGCCTACATGCACACAAAAAAGACGACATTTAAGGATTGCACATTCATATTTAATATGTAGTTAAGAAAGAATTAGTTGAATTGTACATAATAGATAACCATTGCAGAAAGACGCCATCAAGGATTTTCTGTCGGGTCAGAGGTTTGATTTAAGAGGCTTTCACGTCTGTCTTAATTTCCAGTACCACTGTTTGTTGGCATGCTGTTCATCTCGAAATCTGTGCCAAAAATTGATTTAAGCTTATTTTCCCAACCTACTAGCTATCTTGAGAGTTTCAGTAGTTATAATATTTCACTGCGGCAACATGTAGCAAAACCTGTATCTACAGAAGTCTTTTTGCCTGTATTGTTATATCATAATAAAGCAGAAGGAACACATTCTCCTTCTCCCAGCCAGCTTAAGTGAGGACAGAATAAAAGCCTGCCAACATTTAAATGGTGATAAACAATGTCTTTGTCCTCTAGATCTTCAGAACATTTTCGCAAAGAGATCAGCTAAACAGGCATTCAAAGTTTGTCCTCTAAGTTTGGACACTTATTTTTGTACCTATAAGCATTGCAAAGGGCCATAATTAAGGTATAAGGCATGGTTATCACATGCTGAAGCAGACATCATCCCCCAAATCTAAACGCCTGGCTAAGTTCTTGCTGCCACATTCACCCCTACGCACTGTCCTTCCTAAGTCCTTCTTACCACAAAAAAATCCAATAAGAAAAACAAATTATCCACAAATGCTCTCACCTCTAGATAGATGCATACTGTTACTAGTACAGCCAGTGTTTTTCAGGGCAGATACCTTTTCTGACCATTCTCATTTTGGCAGCTGACACTTTCAAGAATATTAATTTTCAAACACGGCACACTGACACCTGAGGCTCTTTCACTGTACCATTAACTGAGCATCCAAAAATAATCCTAGTGTGAAATTCACAAGCAACTTTTAGCTGTAAGTCTTATTAGCACTCAGCAGCTTTCGCAGTTTCAAGTTACTTTTTCAGGTTAGGATTCAGGATTCTACATCACTTAGACATTTTTAAAACTACTACCTCTGCATATCCAGCCAGATTCACAAAGGGCTGCTGGGATGTTACCTACCACACGATTTTGGTCTAGTCATGCAGTTACCATTAGCTTCTTACTAATAGGACAGAGAGACTTCCTAATTCTTCAGCCATAGCTTGACTGCTGCTTTTCAGCACACACTTTCACTAAAAATGAACTCAACTGAAGAATAAGGTACAGCAGAGCGGGCACATGAATTAAGATTCACCTGCAAAGAAAATCCCTCTAGGCCATCTCTAACAGTCCTACAAGGCAGAATACTGAGTCCTCTGTTGTCTGAAGAATTATGCCACATTTAAAACTGCCCTCAGATTTATGGCTTGCAGTGCTGCCTCTCTGGGGATTTCCCTGCAGTTTAGTCAGTGAGCTTCCTAGATACTTTGAGGGGCAGTCATTTCCTTTTTTTGCTCAAGATGTTCAAGGTGCTGCTAGCATCTTAACTCTGTCACACAGCATCACATTTCATAGGAATGCAAGGTGCCAGTGATGGTGGGGTACCACTTACATTAGATTCTCCCTATGAAATAAGGTCCTTGAGCCAAATTCAAGCTATTTAATAAGAAACCAGCTTTTTTTTTTTAAATGCTCCTATTACTATCCATGGAGTCAAAAAGACAGGTGGAAAGAAAGGGCCTCAAGGAACAGTATAGAAAGTGATATAGGAAAACAGGTTAGGAAAAATGAATTGAATTAAAAGGATCCTTCAAGGGAGAGATGGTCTCAGCCTAATTATACCCAGTCTTCTGACACTGAAGATTTACTTAAAAGTAATAAGGGAATTTTAAACCTGAAAAGTAAGTAGAAGCCAACATTAGAAAAAGGAAGGAAAATGGAGAAGCATAAACCTGGGTAAGGAACATACAAAATTACAAGAATGTAAGACAAAACCAAAAGATATTTTTAGAAGCGGAATCTTAAAAGCATAGGCTCTACTAATTAAAAACTTTCCAAATACCTAAGAAAAAGGAAGCCTGAAGTAAAATCTGTAAGGCCATTGGAGAACCAAGATATTAAAATTTCTCAGAGTAGAGACAGCCTCTGCAGGAATTATTATTATTATTATTAAATTATCATCACTGCACACTTTAGAGACAGAAAGGCTTCGACCTTTGAGACACTCTTAGGAGTATCAATTCGACAGCTTTCACAGGCAGGGAGGTCAACAAGCTGGGCACCACAACTATGCCTTCTTTGTCCAACACATTCACAGATTACCACAAATGGGTAACCAGTTTGCAGGTGATAAAAATACTTAGTATAACCCACAACTAAGTCTTATTGGCAGAAGATGAATGAACACTTTCCCAAATGTTTTTTTTTCTTTTTTTTAATCACAAGATCTCCCAATGAATTTAGATTCATGGAGCAAATATGAAAAACAGTAAAGAATTTTTTTTCCTCCAAACATATAATTATATTACAGAATCCAATGCCAAAGAACACTGTAGAAGACCAAAACAGCTTAAGAAGTGGAGGTTAAGAATCATGGAGGTCAGTTTAATTCATACTTATTATCAGCACTATCATTCAGATAGAGTCTGAAAAACCAGTATATTTTTTTAATCAATTACTGTTTGTAGATGGGACATAATCAAGCCAGGAGAACTCCACACTTCCGCTGCTCTTGCATTCTTCCCTAAGTACATGACAGAGTTGATTTCAAGGGAGGGCTAGGTAAGCCTTTCATCCAACCTATCACAGCAATGCTTTTGTTCTTACCTTCCGGAACATTTCTCTATTGCAGTCCAGGTTCATGAATAGACAGAATAAGAGGTGACAGCCCTGGAGCTGAATCTCAGATACTAAGGACTGTCACATGTTCATTCCCTTCAAAAAAGTTTTGATAATCTGCTGTGCTGGAAGCCTTGCCCAAGGGGGATGGGGGCTAAAGAACAGAGGAGCAGAAACAGCAGTGTGACCCCAAAGCTAGATCCTTTTACTGCAATCTACCATGTGCTACATAGTTGTGGACATAAATGCAGTATGTTTCAGTCCTCCCCTGGCCATATTTAACTTCTTTCTTCCAAGACCCATTTCTCCAGCACTGAAGAAAGCTGAATCATGTTTCTAAAAAAGAAATTCCTTTTGTTTAATCACCACCCAGTTTTCTATCCTTATCCATGATCTCATACGAAAAGCAGATACATAACTGATTGTCTAGAGAATACTTAAAACTTACTGGGGGTTTCAATAAGCAGACAGTAAATCATAGGAAGACATTTCTTTGTTCTCACCTCTTCAGGAATTTAAATCCAAGACTTTCAGAAGTTCTAGGAATTAAATTGTTCCTTTTCATTTTTAAAACCTGTTCCAAACCCACCCACACCTTCAATCATGTTATATGGGCCAGGGCACGTTACAGAAAGTGTCAGCCTCACCATTTTAAAATATTTTCAGAATTATACAACTAGTGTATCATGTCACCAAAAAAAATGGAAAGCCTCCTTGAACAGTTAAAATTAATTTTTTTTCCTAGTTCAATACCGAGACTAAAAAGAGATTAGGGGAAAACTAAAAAAGGGGGCTAAAAGAAGAGGTTAAAACATATTTTAAATGTTACTAATTTTTACAATCTCTTTTACCAAAAAATTTAATAGCTGTGAAATATTTAGCAGAAGATGAAATCACATATATTCCAAGAAATTACTTATTTGTCATACATGCTTCTACCTCCATGGTTTAATTTGCCTTCAATAATGTTTCCTTAACTAAGAGCCCCATTATGGCCTAACACTGGAGAGGTCTGAGTCATTGTTAATAGTGCAGTGGAAATCACTACATTAGACTGCCTTTAGGGAAGAAACAGCTACATTGAACTGTGCCATAAAGATTAATCTTTGCACCAAAGAATACTTTCCCAATAATTAAGAGAGAAGTAGCAAATGTCAGGAAGACAAAAAATACTAAGAGATAACACCTGACTCAACCAAACTTGAGAATTAAGTTATCTGCAAATGCTCCAGAACACATCATTGTTCAAAATAAAATTAAAAAAACCACCAAACCCCAAAATTACTCAGCTTGCTGATTGTGTACCTTTCTGCCAAAACACCCATTATTCCACTGCATTCTCCCAATAACCCTTAAAGATGATTGCAAATACTGCCCTGGATTTGGTGAAAAAACTACCTTGCCTTGCTGGAACACGGTGGGATGGAATAAATGTCCCTGCGTCCTAAAGATATTCTGACCTCCTAGATGAAATATATCATGAGAGCAATGACCAGTTCCCAAAATATTGGCATATTACAATACAACATTAAAGAAAGTGAGAACAGCACGGAAGAGAACATTTTGAACTGCAGAAGCAGCAATTCATTCATCAGAGTTTGAGGATAACTGATGTCATTGCACATGAATCTGACTAATCACTTTCAAGAAATATTGGAACAAGACTTGAGAAGAGGGACCATGGCAACAGAAAGCTTATAGCAGGAGACTAAAGAAAGCTGGTTCGTTTAGTCTAGTAAACAAAGGTGGAGAAGGGACTGCTGCCTATAAATAGGTCAAGGCAGTAAACATCAGCAAAGAGTGCTATTTCAGATAGAAGGCATTTCTGGAACAGGAATAAATGGATAAGAACTGACTGTGAATAAATTTAGATCAGAAATCAGAAGCAGCTATCCAGCTATTAGACCTGGCATGCCAGTGAACTGAAGAGTCAAGAGGGAAAGCCACCTACTTGAAGATGGATATTGGTCAGCTGATGACATTAAGTGGGTTTGTGACAGCAGGAGATCGACTCAGTGACCCAGGAGGACTTTTTTTAAAAAAAAAAAAATTATGTTCCTTGTAGCTGACTGCTTTCACGTCTTTCCTCCAGATCAAGGATTGATCCTCCCCACTGGCCTCCTAGACTGCTGAAGCAATGAAAACCTCCCATTTCCTCTCCAAGGGCCAAGCAAGTACTTTTAGAGAAGTAAACATACAGCTTCTCACACCCCTCCACTTCCACAGAAGGACTGGAAAGAGACCAGCTGGACCATCATGTGCCACAGAATATGGTTCATCCTCATCAGGTCATAGGAAGTAGCCGAGGAGGGTCACAGAAGTTCAGTGACAAATGTTATTGTGCTCTACCTTATGCAGCCCTAGCGCTGTGGCATGATTAGGCACTTCAGATGGTGAATTCCAGCTGCAAACTGCATCAGCTTAGACTTTAAGAAAAGAAAAGGGAATGGTTAATATTATCAACTGATTACTTGTAGTCTCTGTGGATCCTCATTTCTGAATGAGAGCCTATGCTGTATTTTGTGGTAAAGTTCCCTCCCCGCACTTTGGGTGGGCCAAACACCAGTGAATGCAGACAGGAAAACACCAGCAAGCACTGCTAAGCAGCTCTGGACAGTCAGCACTGCTAGCTTAGCATTGCACTGGGCTAACGTGGCCCCACTGGGTCTGAACAGCTTCTGGTACGTTTATCAGCACAATCAAGTTGTCTTTGGTATCTCCTCTTCATCTCAATATGGGCCTACAGTGTCAGCCTTGGCACGACAACTTAAACAACCATATTTTCTTGCCTTCCTTGGCCTTCACTTTGGACAGTTTGGCTGTCATCTCTTCGGAAGGGGAGGGAGGAGGCGGAGAGAGTGGAAGATGAAATTAAAGACAGATAGCAAGCTGTCTGCAAGAGCCCCCCCCGCCTATAACGCTCGCTGCCTCTGGCAGAAGGCACCATAACCCTTCACAACATGAATAATAAAACTTTTCTGCTGTCATTGACAGCAGCATTGCAGTAGTAGCATTTACTGAACATAACCAGTAGTAATCATTAGTATTGCCTTTATTAAACTCTCTCCATTGCTACACTGCATGATAAACCCATCTGTCACTGCATCAGAAGAGATACCAAGAAGCAGGGACAGCTTTTCCTTCTTAATCTGAAGGAACTCTTCCATGGAGATGTGTTCCTGAAGGTCTTATGCTAATGAACCATGCCATAAACCTAATGTCAGCAAAGAACAATATGACAGGGGCATACTCTAAATTACCATCAATGACCTTGTGCCAGACTATTAAATGGAAGAAGCATGTAAACTGATCCATTAACATGCCCCTAACAGATGATTCAGACGCTGTGTCGAGAGAACCAATGTAGCTTTCTCAAAAGATGGAGGTCAATACATGCCGCTTTTTACCATATGTGCCTTAAACAGGAATTTAAAGTTAAACCACTGTGTCACTCAGACAAATTGGGATGGGGGAGAAATAAAGTTTATTTTAAGAGGTACCTTATAGTCATTAACACTAATGTTCTAATAACTACATTATATTTTACATTTTTGTATTACATGCTCACACTTTAAACCATTTCTTGTCTTGTTTTAAGAACTCACATCAGGCTGAGTGCCTATAAAGTACAGAAATATTGTGCAAATATTAAGACATTCCACAAGTCTTAGGAGAAGTGTATTTTGTTTATAGTATTTCCTATTTAGCTGCCAAGTTCTTTTTTCAATATCTCAAATAACAGGCTTTTATTAGAGCTCATCTTCTACATACCTCAAACTAGGAACATGGGAACTATAATTCAGCCTTGCCAGAATATGTGCGCATACATATATATATGTACGTACTTCTTCCACCTGTTCCCTTATACAGTTACAAAAAACATACTCACCCATTTTCTCAGAAATGCTTACCAACTCATCTCTGGTTTTGATACCACAAAACTTTGTTAGCTTTGTCTTAACTGTTCAGTACAATGCCAATACAATGCTTTGAACTTGCACAGCATCTCTCATTGCAAGAAGAGGTTCTACAAGCTTAGATGTGCTTCATGGATGTCCTTTGAAGTATCAGAGTTACAACAGGTTACTCTATTTCTTCAACTGAAGAGACTGGTAAACAGAGGTTGGGAAATGAGGTGGTGAAGGCAGTGCTTTGTACTGCACCCTGGAGGACCTCTACTGGTTGTCTTGGTTGGCCAAAGTTATTCCAAAATGGACCTGATATGTTCGGCACTCCGGAGATACCACAGCAAAAACACACACCACTGAGATGCTTCCTGGCATCACAGGAACTCGGCAGAGAGCCGAGATTGAAGCTTTAGTCTTATTTTGCTTAAAAGACATGTCTTTTCTCTTCACTGAAGTCAAGATTGATGCTTCTTTGAGTTTAACTTCAAAGCTTTAAGTTTTAAATCAAGATCTAAATTCTCAGATAGCTGGTTAGAGGCTGCCAACCCCACCCACAGCCTGGTGGTTCTTCAGGCTGTGTGAACCTCTATCCCCAACAAGAGAACACCAGCCTACAATAACTTTCACACGCATCCTGAAGTTCAAGTGTGAAACACTCCATGTCAGAGACTTACAAGGAATTTCCTGAACTTTCCTGGACCCCCCACTAGAGTCCACAGGAGCTCTGCGGTAGAGCTATTCTTGTTTCGATCTTGAGAGGAATTCAGCAACAAACAGCCTGCAGATGAATTCATTTTACCTTAAGCCTACCAGCACCCTAAGTGTGAAAATTCCAGGGCAAAAGGTAATTCAATACAGAACTAAGCAGCCACTCTCTATTCAACAGATCCTTCTTTTCAAGGATGTATGACTGCATTCATACCTGTTTGATCCCACTGGATATCAGATTAAGCCAAGAAAAAGAATGTTCACAAACACTATTGCCTCACTGCCTAGGTGTGGCAAAATTTCTTTGGTGTCTGCTGTGTTCTTGTCTATCTTTACCTACTACTGATTCACAGCACAAAGCAAATTCTGTGCTCCCCTCTCACCCCCTGACAAATGCCAGCTTCTGCTTGGCAATGGGCATTCGCCAAGGGATAGAGAGGTACCCGTGAGCCCCACCACAGAAGTGCCAGAAGGAGAATCTGGCATCTCATCCCACAGGTTGCTCTCAATCTTTGGACAAAACTCTCTGCTGTCAAAACACAGAGACACAAGAATGGGCCTTTTTATACCCTCCTCTTTGCTAGTCACAGATCAGTGGCAGACTCCTGGGGGTAATGGCAATAAACAAAGATATTCTTTATGTATGCCAGGGACTAGCTACGCAGCTATGCAACCAGGAGGGTCCTACTGCCAGTTCAGCTTGTAGCCACATGCACCGTGACAGAACTGCAGTCACAAACACTTATTTATCTACAAATGTACTGACCACTGACCAGGCTTGAGCACCCCACAGTGGATATGCTCTGGAGACTAGAAATTGCAGTTTACCAGCATAACAAGGTTGTTTCAGAGCTGTTTAAAATCATAGCTGGGGCCAAGCTTGGTTTAATTACTCATAAGTAAGAAAAAACACCACAGTAAACATCTTCCTCTCTCAGTCAGAAATACCCTACAACAGGCAACTGCTGCTCTCCCCACCAGAAGCGGACAGGAAGGTAACCCACGTGCACACCTGTTTCAATATGAGCAGGTAAAGAAAACACTTTCTTACAGACAGAGGTGAAGGCGATTCTTTCAACTGAGCAACAGCTCTCTACAGCACACAAAGGTACAGCTCCACAGGAAGGCCTGCAGTTGCTCCATGGTGTGACTGAGCAGCCCATCTGTCAAGGGCTGATCAGGTCACCAAAGACACAGCATGCCCTTCCCTAGGAGGGGAACAAGCACCAAAACCTCATTCGAGCCCCCTCTCGATAGAAAGCAAGCAAAGGAACACTCCTCGTACCTGAATTCTGGGAGATGGTTCGGCCGCAGCCCATAGAAAGCCGCTGAGAGAGTCACTAGCCAGCCAGGTTTGTAATTCCCATTCTCACACTCCAGGTAAGGTGAGGACCATCTGATGTGGTTCTTATCAGCAGTGAAGCTCTCCCGCCTCTTCCAGCTGTTCTCCAAAGTTTTGGGGCCCATGTTTAAGACCTTCCTGTGCAGGTGTGGCCTCCACTTGCGCTTCAAGCCATGGAACCACTCTGTTTCCACTGAGGCATTGGCCAGGCGGTGCGCCGAAGAGGACAAGTCCTGCAGAAGGACCTGGCTCTCATGCCTGCTGGCCTGGAGGAAAACCTGTGGGGTGGAAGAGAAAGGCTCCGTGCTGAAAGTGATAGCTGCCCTGGAGATGTTGGGGTCCCCCTCCAGGAGGCTCCTGATCAAGGCGCGGTACCACTCCAGGTCTTCCTGCAAGTTCTGCTCCCGCGACTTATTGCTCTGGAGAATCATATTGAGGAAGTTGGTGGCATGCGTGAGGGTGTCCAGGGCCCCGTGCAGGGAGGGGTGCGAGGTGAAACGCGACTTGCCGGCGAGGCTGGCCAGCTCGTACCGCCCGGAGCAGTTGGCACGCCGCAGCTGATCAAGGCGCGGTACCACTCCAGGTCTTCCTGCAAGTTCTGCTCCCGCGACTTATTGCTCTGGAGAATCATATTGAGGAAGTTGGTGGCATGCGTGAGGGTGTCCAGGGCCCCGTGCAGGGAGGGGTGCGAGGTGAAACGCGACTTGCCGGCGAGGCTGGCCAGCTCGTACCGCCCGGAGCAGTTGGCACGCCGCAGCTCCCGGGAGTCACCCGTGTAGAGGAACGAGGC
>NW_010398128.1:0-200 GCF_000710305.1 Buceros rhinoceros silvestris | reverse complement strand
CACCCGCTCCCGGCCGCGCCCCGCCTGCCCTTCGCCAGCGGCAACCCCGAGCCCTCGCTGGGCGAGGAGCAAGAGGAGAAGGAACCGGAGCAAAGCCATGTCGCCCTGCGCTCCCAGTCGCGCAGGTACAGCGAAGTGGCTGAAGATGGGCTTCGCGCAGGCGGCCGCGGCGCAGGGGCACGAACGCGCAGGGGCGGCCG
>NW_010398127.1:0-38281 GCF_000710305.1 Buceros rhinoceros silvestris | reverse complement strand
CACCCCCCCAAAACACTGGCTTTTTTCATATCTTTGGACTGCTGTAAGGGTTAGATGCTGAAGATTTCCAATATGCATGGTGCAACACTTGAAAGTCAAATATAGCATTGCTGAAGATCTCTTGCAAAGGGCAGATGAGAAATCTCTGGAGCTCTGGGGCCCAAAATGGGAAAGTGACAACTGAATCTTGGTTCAGATAAGCCAGTGTCATTCCACAGAAGACCATGCAGCTTCCTAACACCCCTGACTACATAACCGCACCTGCTGAGTCTGCACTGAGCCTGCTCAAGCTGTGTGTCACAGTGAGTGATGTTAGTCTGCGCTGCACAGCTCTGCGCTCATGCTGTCTGTCTCTTGCCTCCAGCCGAGCTTCTTTGGCTACCCCTTGAGCATCTTCTTCATCGTCATCAATGAGTTCTGCGAGCGATTCTCCTACTATGGCATGCGAGGTATGTAATGGTCAGCATGAGGAGACACAGGACATGGCCAGCCTTGACTTTGGTTTGCAACCTGTTGTTTTGTTTTTCCTACAGCGGTGCTCGTTTTGTATTTCAAATATTTTCTGCAATGGGATGACAACTTGTCTACAGCCATCTACCACACGTTTGTTGCTCTGTGCTACTTGACACCAATCCTTGGAGCACTTATTGCAGACTCTTGGCTGGGGAAGTTTCTGTAAGTGCTTCATTAGAAAACAACCAAAAATTGTGAAAGCTCACCTGAGATCAGTGTTACTTAAGGCTACTCCAGGATTTTTTCTGTTGTTTTTTTTTTTCTCCAAAGCTTGAGGTTTTGATTGATTTAGCTCAGACCTGAAACTGTACTATGAGTTAACAAATGTTAAATTCTGCTAATCAGTTAAGATGAGTTGCTTCCTGTTCGAGCATGCTGCGTGTTTTTCCTCTCATCTGGACAAAATGTAAGCTAAGAAAAGTATTCACCAATCTGTGAAAATAGGTACTGGCGGTTATCATTACATTGGGCTGCCTCTTTTCATTGGCCACCTGCAATAGGTAATAACGAAACACTGTGTTTTCTGGTATTAACTGGGACTTAGAATATATTTTTAAACACTCTGTGATTTCAGTACTGACTTAACAGCTCAGTGGGAGGTTTTACTGAGTTGCAACTCTCTTTAAATGATGAATTCTGGGTTTCTACCTGTGTGCTAGCTGTTCAGGAAAGTACTGCTGAATGAAGTGCTTTGAAATGTAACCAAATTATTTCCAACAGCCTGATCTTACTGTCCCTTACAGATGTCATGATTCTGATAGTGTTTACTTTGCCTGGAAAAAAAGCACAATAAAGGTTTTATGAAGGGATGTGAGTCAGGAATGTTAGCTGGCTTGTCAAAGGTCTCACAGAGATTAGGGATGAAGTTGGCTTTGCAGTTGGTCAGCTGAAGGCTGCACCATCTTCCTGCTGTGTTGACAGCCTCTGGGAGCCCAGCACCGCAACCACTATCGAGTGTGCTCTGTGGAGCTGGTCTGATCAGTAAGAATTCATTGTAAGCAGCTGGATATTTTGCAGATTGCAGCCTAAATGTATTGTGTACTCGCTCATTTAGATAGTATGATATATTCTTTTTAAGACTATTTTTGCTTTTTCCTGTTCTATGAAGCTTTGCAGACCTTGTACCCTTTCTCCTCTGGTACTTGTGCATACCAGTGACAGAGCTGCAGGGCCCTGGTCACCAGATCTTTACCAGGTCATTGATAGGATGGTTCAGGGCTTAAGACTGGAACTTTAAGCCTGACAAGCAAAGATATGCTTTTGGAAAAAGCACTGGGTTTAGGTATAGGTGCCCTAAAATACAGCAAGGTGCCAATTTAAAAAAAATTCTATGGTGACAAAAGGAAGCAAAGCACTTATCCAAGCACTGTTAAGCACTCTTATAGGAGAGACTTGAAACTTCCACAGTCCATGTACCTTGTACAACGTCTGCCAAAGAGCATACTGAGACCTGCTCGCATAATGTTAGACGCGAATTTCTTGGGGAAAATAGTACAGAAATCCCAATTTTTAAAATTGGGTATCATTTGTGCAGTGCCAATTATTAAGCGCTGTCTTCACAGCGTGCTTATGAGCCTCGCAAATAAAACTCAGAAGTTTCTCTCCTGGTCAGCTCAGGTTTAACTTCAGTTGGAAACTTCCTCCGAAGTTGTGAAGCAACTAAAGTAAATATATGGAGGTGCTAGTTAAACACCAAAACAAACACTCTGATTTATCTACTCAATACTTCTAAGTAGCAGATTCACTGTTACCCCACTTTGTATAGATTTTTACCCTGATACAGGGAAGAGCATTTTTAAGTTGGAGAAGCCTTGTTCTAAGGTCAACAGTGTGAGTGATGCTTCCTCTGCCCCTCTTGTATCACAGGGTTCTCCAACCTTGTTATGAGGATCTCTCGCCTTTGTCAGACAGATTTGAGCTGTCCTAGGTGCTTGAGCCTTGCCGTTCATTGTCCTGGCCTGCACTGGGTTTGGGATTGCTTCTCCTACAAGCTAGAGTTGTAAATAATTTCACATCATTGCATCCTATTTATTCTGCTTTTCTTCCAAACTGGAGACCTGGGTCTGTGCCTATCGAATGGAACCCCAACCAAGGATGTGGATGAACATGGATTAAATGCTAGTCATGTATTTAAACTCCAACAAAGTTAAAATGGATTATGTCGTTACATACCAGAGAGAGGAATGGACCCTAAAGGCATGGGGGTGAGGGCTGGTGATTCTGTAGTGTTACCTTCCTAGGCACCTTGGCAGAGGAAAGGCAGGCTGAAAGCCCGCAGTCCGTACTCTCCAGGGCTGCTCTCACTCTGCTCGGAGTTTAAAGATTTAGCACACTTACAGCTGAGAGAGTGTAGTAACAGAGTCGTTCACAACAGTATTTTGGGGCAGTTTCCATGTGTAAAGCAGATTATTTTGATTTTGTTTTACTCCTTGCAGATGAACTGTTTAAACATTCTTTACATTCTTTTATAATATTAAAATCAGTGCAAATTACATTCTTCAGTGTTGTAGAGTATTCCCTTTGAACTTCATTTATGAAATTATCAAATATGAAATTATTAAAAAGACAACCACTGAAGTTATTTAAATATCTCCCATGACCTGGTGCATTTGTTATCTTGCCTTGATTAATTAAACAAGGCTAGCTAAAATAATAATAATAAACAGAATAGAAATACTGTGACGGAGGTATGTGGACAGATTTTTACAGTAGCTTGTAAAAAGTCCATAACTTGTCTTATCTGTTAATTATGCTTCTTTACCAAGCAACTTTGAAATAAGCAAATCCCTGCATTATCTGTGTGCGTATGTATATGTGTGCAATCACACTAACACAACTAAAAATCCATCTCCTCCCTTTATAACAGGACCATTATCTCCCTGTCCACTGTCTATACTGTTGGGCAGGCAGTCATGGCTGTGAGCTCCATAAATGACCTGACAGATGGCAACCGGGATGGCCTTCCTGATAACGTACATTTACACATGTGAGTTGCTTTCTATGGGAGTTTTTTCCAGGCTGATGAAGAGTGAGATGAATTATATCTTAAATTCATGTTATTTGAAGTGCAACTGTCTTGCAATCAGTCTCTTGCGAGCTTTAAATAAGAAACTAAAGTGATTTTTTTTTTTTTCTTCTCCCCCCGCCCTCCCCCTTCTCTTTTTTGCTTTGTTCCAGTGGTCTGTCTATGACTGGCTTGATCCTTATTGCACTTGGTACTGGTGGAATCAAACCTTGTGTGTCAGCCTTTGGTGGAGATCAGTTTGAAGATAATCAGGTAACAATGTCTTTGAGATTCTCATTCATACGGATACTCTCACTAACGTTTGCCTACTGTAATACTCTAATAATACACATATTTAGATATGTGCTGCAGTGCTGTAGTGTTTCCTGAGTAGCTGAAGAAGGAGCTAGACCACTATTTGTCTTGAACTGTTCAAACATTGCTGCTGATTGACATGGTTCCGGCTAAGCCTTTCTAAACACATTTTTGTTTTTACTGTAGGAAAAACAAAGAACTAGATTCTTCTCTATCTTTTATTTGTCCATTAATGCTGGAAGTCTCCTATCTACTATAATCACCCCAATTCTCAGAGGTAAGGCCACACATTTGTTTATCTAATAGTTAAACATCAGTAAAGGATGAGTGTTGGTTAGGTTTAAATCAATGGTCCGTTCTCTGACACCTTGCAGAGTGATCTGGCGAATCGTCTTCAAGGTTTTCATATATGTCATCCAGCTTCTCACAGGGGAGGCACTGTCAAAAACGAGGCAGTTGGAGATCTCAGTTGCCTTCAGGATCATCAGTACTAGATCCAAAGAGACATGCGGAAGCCTTCAAATTGTATGCCCTTATGCATGTCCTAATTCCATGGAGGTACAAATATGGTACCTCTTCCAATACCTTTAAAACAATCACACAAGAAAGGGTTGTTCTCTTTGTTGGGAAGTTAGGAGACCGCCTTTTTCTCTAGAATTGAAGAGTGTGCTAAAGTGTGCCCATGCAAAGTACAGAAGCATCTACGCACGTGGCAACACATTTATCTATGTGACAAACTAAATCACATTCTTCATATTGATGAAGTTACTTTTTCTTCTGCTTATAATGAATAGCATGATCCTAAACAAAAACCAAACAATTCACTGATCCATGTGTGTATGGATTTTCATGGCTAGCTTACACAGATGGTACTCCATGCATGTGCTTGGCAGGAGTTGGAGAGAGGCTGTTTTTCCCAAAAGAAAAAAAAAATTTAGAATAACCCTAAAGCATCTGCTGCAATTCTGGCCTTTGGATTGTTTGACTGGATCAGACTGTGTAGAAGCGTTTTGCATGTTTGCTTAATGCAAATTCTACCCTTTATCAAAAGGTAAGGAGATACGCATAAGGCACAACATGCAGCTTGCTTCCACGCTGATACAGAGTGAAAACTTCCTTGGAAAAACAGATGAATTCAGCTGAGGAAAGTCATTAATATCATTATGTCCTATACAGGTTTAACCAAAAGGCTAATACAACTAAATCAAAACATTAATTAGCTGCAAGCTACTTTTTTCAAATCAAACTCTCTAACCCTCCTGTCAGAAGTAGTATAATGAAAAAGGTAGTAGATTTTAGTCACTTACTTTTCCCTGTTAGTAGCTTTGTCCACACGCTGAGCATCGCTTCAGGATGCATGCATGAAGTATGCAAAGTCAAACCAGTGACTACTGCTGAGGGTGGGTGTGGTGGTTGAGAATTTTTTCAACAAGCTCCACTTACTATGTTACTTATCTTTGTTCACAAATTTGTTCCAAAACTTTTGTAATCTACTTCCTTTCTCACCAAGAACGTGCATTTGACCGTTCTAGTAGGGTTCTTCACTTCTCAGTGTAGAACTAGATGTAAATCTCCTGTTCAGCCTGAAGAAGAGAAGGCTCAGGGGAATCTCATCAGTAAATATAAATTCCTGCAAAGGGAAAGCACAAAGAGAACGGAGCCAGCCTCTGCTCAGTGGTGACCAGTGACAGGACCAGAGGCAATGGGCACAAGCAGAAACACTTTTTCACTGTGATGGTGACCAAGCACCGGCACGGATTGCCCAGAGAGGTTATGGAATCTCCTTTCTTGGCAATATGCAAAAGCCATCTGGACATGGTCCTGGCCAACCAGTTCCAGGTGGCCACCTCAAACAGCAGGGCTTGCACCAGAAGACCCTCAGAGGTCCCTTCCAATCTGAACCATGTGATTTTTGTGATACATAATTCCCCTTTTGAATAATGAAAGTTAAGTTGGATACTGATCATCCACCCTATCAATGTCAGCAGAGATTTCCCCCTTCCCTGACTCTCCCTGAGTTAACAATGACTGCAAAGAACAGAAAACCTGTGTAAAACACAGGCAGTGCTGACTGGGACTTTTATCTAATGTTATTTTGTGCTTCAGCTCAAGAGTGTGGCATTCATAGCAAACAGCGATGCTACCCGCTAGCTTTTGGAGTTCCTGCTGCCCTCATGGCTGTTTCCCTGAGTAAGTGGAACTGTTTCCATCTTGCTGCTTCAGTTATAGATGTGATTAGATGACAACAGTCTCAGAATAAGGAGAACATGGTAGAAATCTCCCTGTATCAACCTCTATTAATACCTGATCACTTCTGCAATTTGACTTAAATTTTTTTCGTGTGGTGGTGTTTGTGATTAATTTGATGCACTCTGTTTAACAGAAGAGACTGATTTACAAAGAGAGACTGGTGAGGCTGGGGAGAGCCACAAATACACCGCTGAATTCTGTACATTATGTAGTTTACTGTCTCTGTCTTGGACCACTGGAGTACATAAATAAGATCTTTAGAACGTGGTGCGAGGGCCCTGAGAAAATGTGAGTTTTGGAAACTACCCGTAGTCCAGAATAGTGAACTGTATAAGGTAATTGTCCCTGCACTGGAGAAATGCCATACGGGTGTGTCAGTACTTCTCAAACACCTGCATTTTTCCTAACTGCACTATAGGTCACTCCCCAAGCCTTTCTGCTGCAGCACAAAGCCCAAGAAACTGGGGGTTGTCAGTGTGTACCACAGTACCCCTTGTGGTCCTGGTCCTTCATGGTACCGCCTAGGAGCCCGCCCAGGATGGGCCTCCTGCTACTGGTGACCCTGTCTTGCCTGTGCACCCCACCCAGGGAGGATGGTGGCTGTGGGCCCTTTGCCTGTGTCCTGCCCGGCACACAGGAGAGTGAGGCTGGGGAACATACCTGGGTGTGGAAGCTGAGGACACCTTAATGTGTCCTGAAGTTCAGGCAGAGCCTCAAGTCTCCCTGTGTGATGTGAGCTGCAGCACCTGGAATTCCTGAAAAGGAGCCCATAAAAGCTCTCTTAACCAAGCAAGGCTAGAGCCAAGGCCCTAAAGTCATCCTTGTTTTGACCATCCCTCAGTTAAGCTAACGGCCCACTGAGGACTTGCCCTAAGAGTTTCCAGACTTAGTCCTTCATCTGAAATAGAAGCAATCTGCTGGTATTAATTTGATTTCTTTTACTGTATGATAAGACACATATAGGCAATTTCAGTGCTCCTTAGGAGGCTTATTCCCATCCTGGTGTAACTCCCACGACTGTTACAGTTTCCATACCAAATTATTTGCCACTGTTTTCAATCAATCCTGAGTTGCTTTTGGTTTCTGTTTGCATTTTCTAGTTGTGTTCATAGCTGGAAGTAGAATGTACACGAAAGTTCGGCCTCAGGGAAATATAATGATTCAAGTTGCCAAATGCATTGGAGTAAGTATTATCTGTATAACCAAAAACCCTGGCAGCAATTAAAAAAAATGTTCAGTAAACTGCCTAGATCAGAAATCTGTCGTCATATGAGGAAGGCTTCTGAAATCTACTTTTTTCCTTACAGAAGGCTTCTTTACGACATCTTCAGGTTTAGACTGCCTTTTTAAATCTGTATCTTGGTTTATATGTGAATTTATACTCAAAGGAATCAAAATAAGATGCCAGCGATGTGTAAAAGCTTATCCCAACTTCTAGGAATCATTCCCTTCTCATTCATGCACCTTTATGCAGCCCTGTAATGAGAGGTAAACAGACCTTGACCCAAGTCAAGAGCAGTAATATATCTTATCAGCAGAAATGTATTGCTTATTAAAAGAATGTTAGTTACAATGCAGAGGTATGTTGATCCCCACTGTGTCAGGGAGATCAGGGGGGTTAGATGTCAGTGCAAGCCTGCAAGGAAGGGAACTAAATCTGCATGAATAACACTGCATGTGTAACACTGTGTGTCCCCACTTTGCAGTGTCTCGACTTTCAGACCAGGGGATTTTTTTTATTATTATTATTTATGAGCTTCTTCATTCTCCATTCACATCCGTCAGCTTGTTATGGCCCTGACAATCACTTGTCTTGTAGAGATCTGTTTTTAGCAGTGCTTACAGGTGACTGGCCATTGCTTAGAGTGCTGCCCCTAAGGTCCAACTCAGCCTTGCATATCATCCCATGCAGAAAGTCTTGGGAGTTCTTCAGGACTGTATCTGTGTATATTCAGTGTCAAGGAAAGTGGAATATCTTCAAGATACAGCTTCTTATAGTGAAATGAACTCTTACAGCCTTTCAGCTCTGAAAACCTGTGCATGTGACATTCTTCTGTTCATCGTTGTACATAGGCAAGGCTGAAGTAGGCAGGTTGTCAAGCTCCTAACAGCAGCTCATATTGAGAGAGCCTACTCTGAGCTGTCTGGTTCACCTAATCCCAGTGCATACTCCACTGGATATGCAGTGTGAGGCCTTAAATGCAAAACTGCTTTAGATGCTTGGAGCAGTTAATGGAAGTAAGTCACCTCTAAACACTAGAAGCAGGAGCGTCATCTTTAATGACAAAACGATTTATATCATTTATAAATACAAGTAATGCAAAATTCCATCTCTCTTCAGTTTGCCATCAAAAACAGGTTTCAGCATCGCAGCAAGGAGTTCCCCAAGAGAGAGCACTGGCTAGACTGGGCGAGTGAGAAATATGATGTAAGTACTGCATGAACATTCCTGTGCTGTGACATTGCCCAACACTCAGCTCCTCCTCTGTCTGCTCTGATCCATTGCCTCAATAGCTGGACAAATAGCTTCGGGCTGCTCAATCATTTAGAAGCTAATGGTCTGGCCAAACACCAGTGCTCTCCCGGGATGGCAGGTTATCACCCCAACTCTTGCTAGAGAAAGCAGAGCTCTGTGATCTGATGCTCTTTGAGATCATAGGCTGCCGAGGGGAATTCAAGGGCAATGAAGAAAAGACTATTTCCCTTCTTGAATGAATACAAAAAACTATTATTTTTTGTTAATAAAATACAAGCATTATCCTTGTCGAATTTGTTGCTCTTGATGTTTACTGTTGCATTCAAACAAAAATAGGCTGGTTTAATGACTGCAGAAGGGAAAAACGGGCATAGTGTTAACTGTCATGGTTAATGTGCAGGGCTGTAACACTTGTCTTGGGATCAAACTGCAGAATTATGCTTGGGAATTACAGCTTAAGTGGATAAACACTGCATTCTCCCAGCCTCAGCACAAGCTCCTTACTGTGACTCTCAAAGCCTTGTGTCCCACAGTACCCAAGCACGTCCCTTGCACCCTGTCCTGTTGTCAACAGCAGTACAAACCTTAACCTGCCCCCTTTATTTTCCTTCTGCCTACATACTTTTTTCATGTGTGAAACACATTCCTCAGTTACCTGTTGTTCAAGAGCCTCCTTCCTAGTAAAACAACACAGCACTGCATGCTACATCTCATGCTGCCATCAGCATACATGCCGAGAGGCAGAGGCTTCTGGTATCAGTGTCACCTTTAACTGGCAGCCCTTCGCACACCCACAAGCAGACTCTTGTGCTTCTTAACAGAAACAGCAGAAGTAACCACAACATGCGATGTGTCTTCACCTGTTTTTATGCTGTGAACAGCAGTTGGCAACTGTCTCTTTTTTGACCAATTCCTCTTGTGTAATTCTTGTTTGTTGCAGAAACGGCTGATTGCTCAGACTAAGATGGTGTTGAAAGTGCTTTTCCTTTACATCCCTCTCCCGATGTTCTGGGCACTTTTTGACCAGCAGGTAAAGTAGAAATTGTTCAGCTTGGCAATAGAGCTGTACTATGTCACTCTATCTACTCAGAGGCCACCAGACATAAAAGATGCCTATAGGAAGGTGGAAAATAATTCTTTATAAATTCTTTAACCCGCTTCTAATGTGAAGGGGTAGCTCCTGAGTCACAGTAGCACAGAATGTTCTGCAGCAGGGGAAACTCAGTGTATCTGGACATACCCAGGACTGATTCAGTGACTGAGGCCTCTCCAAGTCTTCTATCAGCCAGGTCTCAAGGTCTCAGAGGGTGAAACAATATAAAGCTTTCTTAGTTTTAATCAATTTCCAGTGAGTTGAGATGAAATGTAAGGTACTAGTGTAAAAGCTCTGGAGAATCAGGGCTGAAATGACCTGGATGCCAGTTTGCTTAACCACTCAAACTTGTTAGAAATACCACACACCCTCAAGAAGTATAAGCATGTAATTTCCACTCATTTGGTGGACTGTGTGCTTAGGACTCATGAAAGCAGGACTTCACAGTCAAGTATTGAAGCATGAGTTTAGGAGGGTGTCTGAGAACCAAGGGCCGAAAGCTTTATCCCTGGCAGACGGTAGAAGTTTGGTCCAGATTGCCTAGATCATGCCGCTTTAGTCCAGTACCAGTGAGCTGTAACTGTTGGTGTGACTTGTTACAAATAGGCAACCCTCCTTTTGAAATTCTGAACTCAGGAGTAATAGCCTGTGTCTCGGCCAGTGGTGCATCCAGGTGGTTAAAGGCTCTTACCACAGATGCAGTGGTGCACGTTCCTATCTTGCCCTGGGCTCAGGCTGAAAGTGAGCTCCACTTAACCTGGCTATAGGCAGGTTTTGGGGGTAGAGGACTCAGGGCAGGTCCAGCCTTGGTTTAGCAGCTCACTGCTGTGCTGTGTGAAGCACAAGGATGGACATGTTAGTGGGGTGGGGTGCCCTGGCTCAGGCAGGCAGCACAAAGGCACTTAGATGGCTTCTGTGCACAGCACATGGCAAGGACGTCCTGCACACTGCTATCTCTCCAGCTAATCTCTGCATCTGCATTATTTTCCACTCTATTTCATGAAATTAGTAAATAAACTGACACGGGCCACAAGGATCGCTTTGTTTAAATGCTTACACCGCAGAGTAAGAATACTCCTGTAGCAAGCTAGCTTTTTTTTATTTTTTCGCGTGTCTTTCACAACACAAAAAATCTAAAACAAACTTTAGAAGATTGATTTACTGCGGCATTTAACTTTCTCTTCTTTTGTTAAGGGGTCAAGATGGACACTGCAAGCCACAACAATGGATGGGAATTTCGTAGGTTACTTTTTATTGCTTTTTTCCTAATTACAATTTACTTTTCAGTTCAATTTTATTTGTTGTATTATTAACCTGTTTATTTTTTCTTCTCCAGGGATCTGTTCAGATTCAGCCAGACCAAATGCAGGTACAGTAATCTTCTGCCTGCCAATTCTAACTGCTTCCCCAAGATTTTACATATATATACATATTGCCCTTCATTAAAAAAACCCCTTAAAATACTTTTTTCTTTATGTTCATCTTCAACAGACTGTGAACCCAATCCTGATTATTATAATGGTCCCAGTTGTAGATGCTGTGATTTATCCTTTAATCAAGAAATGCAAGATCAATTTTACGTAAGTTGATGTACTTACCTGGCTTCAATAAAAGCTCATTTTAGTGGTTTCTTCAAACTGCTCTTCCAGCCCCGGAGAAAGGAAGACTTTCCCTTGGTTGAGGAGGATGTGGTTAGAGACCATGTAGACAAGCTGGACACCCACAAATCCCTGGGCCCTCATGGGATACACCCACAAGTGCTGAAGGTGCTGGCAGATGTTATTGAGAAGCCACTCTCCATCTTTGAAAGGTCCTGGAGAACATGAGAGGTGCCTGAGGACTGGAGGAAAGCCAGTGCCACTCCAGTCTTCAAAAAGGGCCAGGAGGTCAGCCCAAGAAACTACAGGCCAGTCAGCCTCACCTCTGTCCCTAGAAAGGCGATGGAACAACTCATTCTGGAGGTCATCTCTAAGCATGTAGTGGAGGAGAAGGTTATCAGGAGTGGTCAACATGGATTCACCAAGGGGAAATCATGCCTGACCAATCTGACAGCCTTCTGTAATGGTGTGACTAGCTGGGTAGACGAGCAGTAGATGTTGTCTACCTCCACTTCAGCGAGGCTTTTGACCCTGTCTCCCATAACATCCTCATAGGGGAGCTTAGGAAACGTGGGTTAGATTGGTGGACTGAGAAGTGGCTGAACAGCAGAGCTCAGGGGGTTGTGATCAGTGGTGCAGAGTCTAGTTGGATGCCTATAGCTAGTAGGGTTCCCCAGGGGTCAGTACTGGGTTCAGTCTTGTTCAACATATTCATCAGTGACCTGGATGAAGTGACAGAGCGTACCCTCAGCAAGTTTGCTGATGATACGAAATGGGGAAGGCTGGCTGATGCACCAGAAGTCTGTGCTGCCATTCAGTGACACCTGGACAAGCTGGAGAGTTGGACAGAGGGGAAACTAATGATGTTCAACAAGGGCAAGTGTAGGGTCCTGCACCTGGGGAGAAATAAGCCCGTGCACCAGTACAGGTTAGAAGTTGACCTGCTAGGAAGCAGCTCTGTGGAGGAGGACCTGGCAGTCCCGGTAGACAAGAAGTTAACCATGAGCCAGCAGAGTGCTCTTGCCTCAGGCAGGCCAAGGGAGGTTCTCCTCCCCTCTACTCAGTCCTAGTGAGGGCACATCTGGAGTGCTGTGTCCAGGTCTGGCCTCCCCAGTTCAAGAGATGCAGGGAACTACAAACTGGAACACAGGAAGTTCCATCTGAACATGAGGAGAAATGTCTTTACTCTGAGGGTAACAGAGGACTGGAACAGCCTGCCCAGAGAGGTTGTGGAGTCTCCTTCTCTGGAGACTTTCAAAACCTGCCTGGACACATTCCTGTGCAACCTGCTCTAGGTGAACCTACTTTAGCAGGGGGGTTGTACTAGATGATCTCCAGAGGTCCCTTCCAAACACTATCATTCTGTGAGGAAGAGAATCTAATAGTAAAGTAATAATATTTTCCAGTTAAGGGCAAAGTCTCTCAGTTGCAGAAGAGATGCTGTTTATGGTTTTTCTCTTCTTCCATGTCTACCCCTTCTCCCTCCCAAAGTATAAGTAGTAGAAATACATCTGTAGCATGTGTTGTGGTTTTGGGCTTAAATCTACCTGAGACAAGATGTGTTTCCTCCTCAGTCCCCGTGAGGAGTCCAGCTCACTGGATCCTTCTAGGTGTAGTTTCAGAGGGCACTGCACTTTATTTTTAATGTTGGTAATAAAGTGGCCAGCAGTTGGAGAGGCGGTAGAGAATACAATTCTTAAGATAAAGGGATAAGATTCAATGCTGTTTTTCCATCTAGTTATGAAAAATTCAGGGCATGTGCTGTGCTGGAAATAATGTCATTCATTTGCAGACACTCTACATCTGATAAGTGATGCCATAAATATCTACTTTAAATTTATCATCATGGCTTACCTGGATGTCAGTAGGCATCTCTTAATTCAACATATTTCCCTGACTTTTTTTGTTGTTTTGATTTAAACGTAGCGATATATTTACAAGTTATTACCCTGTTTAAAAAGGTATAACTTCTTGTTAGCTTTACAACAATGAAAAGACAACTGTACTGGATTGTTTTGGGGTTTTTTGTTTTGTTTTTCTGCAGATCAGACTTTTCCAGAAACCTAGTAATTATATTCAGTCAATGTTTGAGACCAGCAGATGCAGAATAGCAGGATATGAAGATGCTGCAGGAAAGATTTCCTGATAGCATAACTATAAATTGAGATGTACCCAGCTTAGCAGAACACTTACTGTAACAACATCAGCCCTTCAAAGGGTGATAAGGTGCTAGTTGTGGCTATTTGAGTTTCCCACTGTGGAAAGAAAACAACTAACAGCTGAAGCTTTGAATTAATATTTGTCTTGAAACTCACATACGTGTTTTGTTGTACTAGGCCCCTAAGGAAGATCACTGCTGGTATGTTCCTTGCATCTCTGGCTTTTGTTGCTGCTGCCCTTGTGCAAGTGCAAATAGACGTAAGTTCAGCCATATGCAAGTATTTACTGTTAATTTTCAGTTGTTAATACAGAACAAAGTGTGTTTAAGGGGAAAATGAGCCACGACTTCTAAATTTGGAACCAAGCCTACGAGCACAGAAGTAGGAGGAGGGAAATATTCAAGTATGTTGTGATAGTGTGATTAGTATAGTAAAATGCTAAGAGCATTCTGTAAAATGAACAGCGTTCTGCAAAACATCTCATCTGTCATTAGCATAAATCATGCATTAAAGGCAACCTCAGTCTTTAAACTGAGGCTAAAAGCTGAAAACCAGAGATTTATTTGGCCTACTGGGGGGTTGCTTTTTACCTCAGATCTCTTCTGATACTTATACTGGAGGTGAAGTGTGAGTCTGAGAAGCATTATCACAGCACGGGCAAAGATGATACCTGTTTCAGGGAGGATGCATCACATCTAATTTCCCTTGTCATTTCCGAAGCAGATGAAGGTATTCCCTGTAGCTGGGGCACTGGCAGCACCTCTGGGAGGTGTTCCACTGCATCCCAAGATCCAAACAGCTATTCAGAGGTGCTTGCCTGTCTTCATGCACTATCAAGGCAAGATGCTCAACTCTTGAACAGCTTTAGTTAGGAAAGAGGAATTCTCTCCTTAATGCCTGGATCCATCAGCAAAACAAGCTTCATATTCAACTCTGCCTCTTGAAGGAGGAAGTAAAGGGTCTGGCCTTCAGCTGGTATAGATACATCCAGGTTGTCTTCCTGCATGTCCTGTTCGTAAGGCCAGAGCTGTGCACACATGCATACTGGCATTGGGCAGTAGCTGCATCAAAGCTGGTAACTGCCCAGGCTGTTGCACAAGAATCTCCTGCAGAAAGGTAAAGATGGATGGTTTTGTTGTGTCATGTACCTGAAGAGACTGAAGTGGACAAAAGTATGGGAAGAGAGGACAGGCTGAAACAGAAATGAAATAGACACAAATTTTGGATTCTCTGCATGAGCAGAAACTATTTGCGGCTACATCTAGTGGGAAGTGGCATCTCCAGAAGTTCAGTTTGTCTTGGGTGTCACACCAGGCTGTGCCTGTACCTGCTCCTGTCTGGCAGAACCAGTGCTGGGGGACAATGAGTCAGAACAGTGTAAAAACAAACTCGGGAACCCAGGCAGCCTTAGGATGTGGGGAAAGCCCATTCCTTGAACTGCAGAGTGGTCTTGATAGCAGCAGCGTGCTGCAGGATGTGATCAAAGAGGAACCGCATCTGCCCACGGAGGTATTGTGGATTAGGCTTCTTTCCTGAGGCAGCAGTAAGGCGTCTTGTGAGACCAGTAATACATCACGCTATCAAAGCTGCATTCCTCTGACAAACACAGCTCATCAGGCAAATGCTCATCTTAATCATAAGATAATTAAGATCAGAGTAATTATAGTACTTTTCCCATGTGACTTAGGATAGGACTGATTTTTTTTTTTTTTTTCCTGTCCTACAGAAAACTCTTCCAGTTTTCCCTGCTGCTGGGCAATCCCAAATCAAAATAATAAATCTAGGAACTGACGTAGTAACAGTTCAGTTTGAACCTGAACTTAAGACTGCAAATGTAAAGTCTATGGAGTCGGTAAGTACAAGGAGATGGGGAGTAGCAAGTTTAAAAAAAAAAATCTAATGGAATAAGTAAAACTGATTATTAACTAGTGGTTTCAAAACTGACTTTTTTCTCTAGTAAATTTTTTATTGTATTGTGGAATGAATTGTTAATGAAATTGTTAATGAAAACAGTGAATGAAGAAATGGTAACTATTTCAATATTCTAAGTAGTACTAGTTTGTTTTGGCAAGAGGTGGGTTTTTTAGGAAACTAAGAAAATTAATACTTATTTTGAACTAATTTCAGTCTTGCTAAAAGATGCCGTTTCTTAACAGCAGGAAGCTGTTAAGCTTCCTTCAATAAGTCCATTCAGTTCTAGAAAGCCACTGCTCTACTGTGAGTGACCACATACTCAAAAGGGAGCTTTTACTGTGGCTCCATCACATGTATTAACATATCCTGGCAATTGTTACTCCTGTTATGCCAAAATATAAAGATGCAGCAGGCATTTGCATCTCTTAGGGGGTGTTGCTATCTGGAAAATGCCGCATCTTCACTTAGGCTAGTGCTGCCTCTCTAGCCGAACAGAGTTTTACTTGGTGGTGGTGGTAAGCCTGATTTATCTGGAGCAAGAAAGACACAGGAAAATGTAACAGCTATTCCATAGTGCTTGTAAGAAGCTCGCTTTGAAGCTTGTGTAACAGAATAAGTTAATAAAAAGCAATGATCAAATGAAATTAGTGCTTGATGTAGCAAACATAACAAAAATGAAAGTTAGGAGATGCTCAGGATCTGTGACACTGCAGAAGTAAAACACATGTAAACTTCTGATCTTTCAGAGTCTGTAACGCTTGCACAAAGGTGTAGACAATTGCATGGAAATTCAATTTGTTTGTCTTTGTAGACCACCTACATGACATTTGGGACTTCTCAGGTGCAATCATTAAACATAACTTCTGGAAATAAAACTACAAATGAAAATGTCCAGTTGCTGGAGGGACAACGTTACACTCTTGGAGTTAAAAATAATGCATCAGACATTGTTGCTAAGTTGGTAAGTCTGCTTAATTCTCAAGATACACATTAATGTCTTAGCAGCTGTCTACGTGGAGTGTGTGAAGCTGAGAGGAAGAGCCCCGGGTAGCTTTTCCTTTTGTTTTGTCTCTCCCCCTCTGCTGTACCAGTGAGACTGCTAAGCCATAGAGGGCAGGACAGGATGTTTAAAAAAAGTAAAAAAAAAATTGCCAACTTAGTATTTAACTTGACAATTACCCTTTCACCAAGACTTAAATGTGTGGTCATACAGCGTTTTCTAGTAGACATGTATCTCAGCAGGATCCTGAAAGGGAAGGTCTGGAGTCTTGCTCTGAAGCCGTTGTTAATTCTAACTGCTATGTAATAGTGCATGTTTAAGCTGTTCACTGGTGCCAACAACGTCTCTTGATAACGGTCTCTTCCACCAGCTGTCTGACAATGTCACATCAAAACCAGAAGAAGGAAATAATCTCATCAGGTAGAGTCTGTTTTGCTCCTAAATTCTGGCAGTAGTGAGACTGTCTCTTCAATCTGCCTCTTGGGTGGACTCTTGTTTGACATAGACTTCCTACAGCGTTGAAAAACTACACTTGCTGGACACTTCACTTGATGTTTAGGGCAGTAGCAACTTCTGGGGCACAACTCATTTAAAGTACCTTGTGTATCTATTTGAGGTATAATTTGGCTAAAATTGAAATCGTGTGTTTTGCTCCACTGTCTAGGCTTTTTTTGTGGACAGATTGCATGCCTATACCTCTTTTTTTTAACCTTGGCTAAGAAGTATCCTACTACTTCTCTGCTTTTTCTTCTATATTTTCCATTTGCAGATGCACGTGTTACTGGTTGTAACTTGCTTGCTTTTAATGTTCTCCTAAACAGGCAGTGGGGTGGCGTGGGTCTAGCTTGCTTTTTGCATTAGCCACACTATGAGAGACGTAGAGTTCTTTCAAAAATGTTGACTGACAAAAAGGAAAGGGGAAGACTTGATGCTTGTTGTGCTGCCAGCACATCGTTAAAAGTAAAACTTTGTAAAAAAAACCAATCCAAACAAAAAACCGAAGCCAAACCTGTGGACTCATGCTTTTTCTTTTTAGTATTTAATCACTCTTGCATTTTAAAGGTTCATAAACAATTTGGCTGATCCTATCAATGTCACTATGGGTGACACTTCTTTTGGAAGACTGATGCCTCTCTCCGCCAGTAGTTACAGCCTCTTTGCAGGAGGAAGGTAAGCATTTTTCTTTACCCTAATTTAACCACATAAAGACATACTTGTCCTTGAGAAAAAGACGTAGATCTCTCTTACTTTACGTAATACACACATTTGTCTATATCTATGGTCTGAACTGTTTGGGTTTTTGTTTTTCCAGAAAAGATAAAATTATGATTTTTAAAAATTCAATCCCTTGTTCAGTTACTTCAAAGTCATTTGGATTTGGCAGTGCCTATACAATTACAATTGATGAGGTGAGTTGCCAGTGCTGTTGCATGGACAATACAGATTCAAATGTCATGCCAATATTTTCTTTAATTAAAAAAAAAACAAACAAACAAAAAACAAAACCACTTGTAGATTATCTCTTTTACCCTTAATTTTACATATGATAGAATTCTGGTATGTTAAATAATCGTTAAAAAATAATGATGGGTATGATAGTGACATAATGCAAGAATTCAAGTTCATCACTAATGGCCTTAAATCTTCAGCCCTATTAGATACTAAGGATTTGCATTAAGTCTGTTGTAAAATAACTATTACTTTGAAACCAAGTATGTAGTGTTTGATATATAATATTTATATACACAAAGTTTTGGGTAAATATGGTTATAGAGATGATATAGAACTTCTTAGAGTGCCTTTAGTGTACAGACTCTTTATCATTGTTCCTAATGTGCTATTTTAATTTCCAGTGTACTGAAAGCAATGTCAATATAACATATTCTGAAGATATCCCACCCAATACAGTCCATATGGCTTGGCAGATCCCTCAGTATTTTATTCTTACATGTGCAGAAGTGGTCTTCTCTATCACTGGGCTGGAGTTTTCATATTCACAGGTAGGTTTCACTCTTCAGAGCTCTCAGTGTTTTAAGAGTCCTGATACAAAGAAAATCTGTGATCTATTGTTTTTAAGCAGTGGTTCCAAATTGTGGCGTTGTTCAAATAATTATGTCCTTCAAAGCTACAGGCTGGTGCAGGTTGGCCTCTTTCAGTAGCATTCATTGTGTTCCCTGAATTATATCATTTGAAGACCTGACCACCAGTCATCAAATCTCCTTCTCATGTGTGACTTTCCACTGAAAATAAGTGGAACTATACTGCTGCTGTAAAACCGGAGAGCCCTCAAATATAAATGAACAAGTACTGACACCTTTTCTCTACACCAGTGTTACCGAAAATTGGAAGAAAAACTCCTTAATTGTAGCTGGGCACAAAGCTTATATCACCCGTTTACATACATATTCACTATTTTCCCCAAAATAATCATACATATTGAAAAACTGATAAATAATTATGTCCTTCAAAGCTACAGGCTGGTGCAGGTTGGCCTCTTTCAGTAGCATTCATTGTGTTCCCTGAATTATATCATTTGAAGACCTGACCACCAGTCATCAAATCTCCTTCTCATGTGTGACTTTCCACTGAAAATAAGTGGAACTATACTGCTGCTGTAAAACCGGAGAGCCCTCAAATATAAATGAACAAGTACTGACACCTTTTCTCTACACCAGTGTTACCGAAAATTGGAAGAAAAACTCCTTAATTGTAGCTGGGCACAAAGCTTATATCACCCGTTTACATACATATTCACTATTTTCCCCAAAATAATCATACATATTGAAAAACTGATTAATAATTTTGCATAGCTATTATGCATGCGGGTTGAGCTTAAGAAGATCCATTTTGTGTACCATGTCGTGTCCTACCAGTCGCCAAAAAACAGCATTTGAAGAATTTCATGGAAACTCTCCCATATATGGTGTCTAATTGGCATAGGAAAGGGACTTCTCAGAGTTTGCTGTGATTTATGCTAGCTCCAACTGGTCTTCAAACAGCTTAGCTCGTCTTTCTTGTGTTTTGTTGTCCTCTGTTGCTCTCCCAGACTGAAGACTTGTAGTTTAGATTTTTCTCATTCCTTTCCCAGACCACCAAGGTTTTAACCTCTATTGTACAGACTAGTATTTACCAGGTAACAAAACACCAGCATCTTCCATACAGTCTCTAGCAGCAGTTTACTCACATGCTCTTAAATTCCCTTTTTTTAATTCCAACTCCAGCTTGTTACTAGTTGTGCTTATTTCTTCCCGGTAATTCTGAGTCTATAAACTGCAGTGATGGGAATGTTGTAAGATGTGGCTTGTTAGACTATGATGCGCTCAATTTCTTCATTTAATAGGTACCACGTGTGACCATGATGTAAAATGTGCCTGTTAGTTACTGAGCATGTACGAATTAAAAGATGTTATGGCTGGTTTTAGTAATATCTTGTTCCTCAATGCCTTTTACAAGCCTGTTTAGACCTCTACCAATTTTTAATTAAAAACCCCCAAAAACCACCAAGAAATCCTTCTCCCCCCAGAGACCCAGTATTTGTTATAGTGTAAAGAATGCAGTAAACATCTGAAAACATACGATAGAAGTGTTTGACTAAAACTCAAGTCTTTCTCCCACAGGCCCCATCTAATATGAAGGCAGTGCTGCAGGCAGGATGGTTGCTGACGGTGGCTGTTGGCAACATAATTGTCCTTATCGTGGCTGGAGCATCCAAACTCAGTGAGCAGGTGAGCACACAAGCAATCAGCGTGATATTATATTACACTATGAGAAAGCAGCTTGTCATGGGTTAGGGCTAAGCCAGGCACTAGATGAATGATGGATGCTCTCTATTAACCCCCCTCCCTCCCCAAAGGGGAGGAGAAAGGGAATAAGGGAGAGAGAGACTCATGGATTGGAAAAGAAAACTAAAACAGCTTTAATGAAACAATAATAAAATGAAATACAAACAAAACCAATATAGAACCTAACTCCCCTCCCGATGGCAATTATGTCACTGTCACCATCACCACTGATGCTGTGGGCAGGCACTGGGGGAGTCCAGACTGGACTTCCAGTGGTAGACAGGAATCAGATTCCAGAACTGGATTCAGGGATGCACGGATTGGGATTGAAGGCAGAACGGACAGAGTCCTCCTCAGACACTAGCCATTGAAGAAGAGAGCTTGACCCTCGTGATCCCTCAGCTTTATACCACATATGACGTCTATGGGATGGAACACCTTGTTGGTCAGTTCAGGGTCACCTGTCCTGTCCGCTCCTCCCTGCAGGTGCAGCCTCTCACTCACTGCACCCCCACCGTGGCACACAGGATTTAGCAGTGACCTTGGGCTGCACAGGAGCAAGTATCGGCAAGAGCCTTTCTGCACCCCAACCCCTGGCAGTAACTGCAAACATCAAGAGTTTTCACTGCTAGGAGCAGACATTGTCTGCAAAAACATGCTGGTAACTTCAGACAGTGCCGTCACTTAGGAGAGACTGAGCTGGAAAGTAAGATCTCTGAACAGAGTAAGTTCTGTTCTAACTCAAATCAGGACACAGCTCTTATCCAGGGCAGAGTCACAGCTGATCATCCTCAACCACAACTTTGGAACATCATCATTAAGTGGATTTGCATTTATAGTTGGAATACAGGAGGTTAGTGTTAGCTACAAGAGAGTACCAGTCAGCTGTAGAACTAGTGCTTGACTGAATAATCTCAGCATATATAAGTAGTAGAGTTGTGAATCTTTACAACCTATTTGGATTAAAACTAATATTGAAGGCTGTGACATCAGGTGGTAACTTGTCTCCTGGATCCTCTTCTGAAGTTTCTGGTGGACATTTTCCCCAGCACTTCTCCAGCATGTGGAAAGGCTGTGAACTTCTGGAATGAAATTCTAGACTAATGGCACTAGAACCTACCAAAATTCAGTTCACTGCTAATGTGCCTTCACCTGCATACCTCAGTCTTGCCGCATCCCTTCTCCTGGTTCCATTGGTTTCAAACATCATTCTCTGGGACATAAAAGCGGTGGTTCTCCTTGTGAAGAGAATGTGTATAGGACTTTCTCAGACTACTATTGGTATTCCCTAATGAAACAAAAGAGAAATCTGGGAGAGGGAAGAGTCTGTCTTTGAACCTACTCTGGCAGTCCTAGTTTCAGCTAAATTAACCAGAAGGAGCATAAACCAGAGCTGTTGGGGCTTTTCAGGTGGAGATAGCACTTTCAAACCAGAGTTCCTGGTGTTCCTCTCTGCCCAGATTTGTGGTCAGTAGAAACTTTTTACTGCTGACCTAAGAGGATCACTGCCAGCCTGGGTTAAAAAGAGATAACCTGACCAAAAGGAGAGGCTGACTTTCCTTTTCAGTCTTTTGGTCCATTCCCATGCCTCGAGGAAAAGGATATTGTAGAACTTTTCAGCATTCTCAGAACTTTTCTGTCAATGAAGACAGATTGCTGAAAGGGCCTCAATTCTGAGTTGCTTTAATATGTATTATATGCATCTAATATTTAGTCTTGTAAGTTGTATGATGTCTGTTATGTATGTTCAGTTTCACATTCTAAATGGTGTCATTCTTTTGAGGCATGAATATATATGGATAAAATATACCTCTTTTTTTCTTTACAGTGGGCCGAGTATGTGCTGTTCGCTGCCTTGCTGTTGGCAGTTTGCATAATTTTTGCTGTCATGGCTTATTTTTATACCTATGTTGATCCAAATGAGATTGAAGCCCAACTTGATGAGGAAGAAAAGAAACAAGTCAAAAAGGATCAAGATGTCTCTGAAAAAGAAATTGAAGCTGTCTCTCGGATGTAAAAGGTGTATTCAAGGAGTGTTTTGTAAATAATGGTATGCCCTTAACTATCCCTGCAGTAAGAGGAATCAGGGTATCAGAAACACCTCTGGATCATGAGTCTCATGGGAGGGGTTAAGAAAAATTGTTTTAAATTAAAATGCAGCCTCTTTTGGGAAGCAAGAGGAAAATATTAGTCTCTTTGACTGAACATGGTACCCTGAAGAAACTCCAGCAGAATTTGCACTATTAATGTACCTCAACCTGAAATACCATAGCATTAAAATATTGAAATTACACTTGGCACTACTAAACCCTGTGAAAAGATGTATTTTTATACTGCATTTCAATTTTATATTGAAAGAAATAAGTATTGCCAAGAAATAGTAATTGAAGCCAAGCTGTCTGTGTGAGCCCTCTAGCCTCACTGTTACTTGAAAGCAGCAGGTCACATGTGCCTTAAATTCTTTTGTACGTCCTTACGGATAATGGGAGCAAAGCTCTGCCGTTGCTCAGGTTGAAATGCTGTCTATGTTCCCCATTGCAGTAACTTGGACACGCACTGTAATATAATCCTTTATGTGCCTATTAACTACCCATTTAACTCCTGCTATGTTTTTAATTAAATAAGGTGTCCACTCAAGTAAACAGACAATGGCAAATGATGTTTGGAATAAGCAACAGCAATAAAACTTGTGTTGTAACAAACTAATGGAAGTGTTGTAAGACTATGACTTATAGTTGCATGCTAACAAAACTTGATACTGCCACTCTGCTGCCTCTTTGTGTGCTCCATTGCTTAAAGCTAATGGATAAGTGTCAGTCTCTTAATATACCTGTAACACCCACCAAATTTATGGTATGGAAGACCATGGATGGTATGGATCATGTTATGGAGTGCCACTGGTCTGCATATTGTTTTGGGAAGCCCTATATTTAGATCGACATCCTACACTTTCTCTAGCAGCTGGCTTGGGCTTCCTGGCCCTTCTACCAGCCTGTTTAGTTTTACAGCTGCTTTGATACTTGGCTAGAAATACTTCTACCCTACTTTACAGCAAGTCCAGCTTGATATTTGCAAGTGATCACACAGAGATAAATACTCGAGCAATGTGCATGTTGTTGGCACTGCAGATGCACCTGCCTCTAACTCCTGTTTCCCACTCCAGTTGCTAGCACTTAGACTCCCATATGCACAGAGAAGAGCCCTTCACCCATGAAAACAGAAACAGAGTTTGACAGGGCAAGTCCAAGGTGCACTTCACCTGCAGACCAGTTAGGAGTTACTGCCTATAGGGTACAGAACTATCAGTCTCCAAGGTCATCCCCCGTGCCATGGGCAGGGACATATTCCATGAGACCAGGTTGCTTTGAGCCCCACCCAACCTGGCCTTTAACATTTCCACGAATGGGACATCTGCAACTTTTATGGACAACCTGTTCCAGGGTCTCACCACCCTCACAGAGAAGAATTTCTTACTCTCATCTAATATAAATCTTGAGTCTTTCAGTTTGAAACTGTTACCTGGTGTCCTATCACTACATTCCATGATGAAGAGTCTCTCCCCATCTTTCGTGTGCCCCCCTTTAAAGACTGGAAAGCTGCAATAAGGGCTCCCTGGAGCCTTTTCTTCTCCAGGTTGAACAACCCCAACTCTCTCAGCCTGTCCTCATAAGAGAGGTGCTCTAGCCCCCTGATCATCTTCATGGCTCTCCTCTGTTATGCTGGGGCTCCCAGTGCTGAATGTAATACTCCAGGTAGGGTTTCATGAGAGCAGAGGGGGAGAATCACCTCCCTCGACCTGCTGGCCACACTTCTCTTGTACCAGCTCAGGATGTGCTTTGCCTTCTGGGCTGTGACTGCTGGCTCATATTCAGTTTTTCATCACCAAATTCTTCTCTGCAGGGCTGCTCTCGATCCACTCATTGCCCAGCTTGTCCTTGGGATTGCCCTGATCCAGTTGCAGGAATTTGTACGTGGCCTTGTTAAACTTCATAAGGTTGGCACAGGCCCATCTTTGAAGCCTGTCAAGGTCCCTCTGGATGGCATCCCTTCCCTCCAGCATGTCAACTGCACCACGCAGCTTGGCATTATCAGCAAACTTGCTGAGGGTGCACTTGATCCCACTGCACATGTCACTGACAAAGATGTTAAACAGTACTGGACCCAATACCAACCCCCAAAGAACGCAATTTTAGCATTTCAACAAATTAGCAAATTTCTTTTTTTTTTTTCCTTTTAAATGCCGGTCGTGTCCTTTTTATATCATAAGCTGTTGGGAGCTAGTGCTTTCACAAACCCACTACCTTGTCTATGATGGATGGATGTGTTTTATGTGTAGAAAGCCACTAATGCTGTAAAATTAGATGGGGAAAGTTTTCTGGCAAGGAGAAAACAAACTCCTCCATCTCTTCAGCCCTGTAAGTTAGTATGGAGATAGTCATATGTGACAAGATTTTATCTCATTTTCAAGAGAGATTGAAATAATTAAAGTTGAAATATCCATGTACCTTTTCATCCAAAACTTGATGTGACAAAATCATGGAGCCTTGTATAGACAGTTGGGCAGCTCTTGTCAGCATTGCCTTGACTGTATCTAGAATCCATGTGGAGTGAATTGGCTTTTGGGCTGGAATCACATGCTTCCAGTCCCTTAGTTTTGAGGATTAAAGAGGTAAGGTTTAAATATGACAGTGATTAGTTTTGGATGCTGTGGTCTAGACTATCAAACTGCTGAGAGGGTCTTTTGTTTATTTTTTTCTGTTACAGAGAAGATACCCTGAAATCAATTGAATTAACAGTTGATCATTCTAATTTCTTATGTAAAACAAACAAACAAAAACATTTTTAAAAATGCAAGAGTAGTGAATTATGAGAGCTTGTTTTAGCAATCAAATCTGCACTCATAGCTGACCAGGTAGAGGGAGGAATGTGTTATGTCCATACGCTTAATAATATTACAAATATACCATACAACTTCCATGTTTTTTCTACTGCCCATTAGCTCAGCCTAATGACACAAGTGTTCAAAAGTCAGGTTTTCTGAACTACATGAATCCAGTCCCTGCCATGTACTGAACCGTCCCTGTCATTCTTGAAAATGGGCCTATGAGCAGCAGAGTCCTTTCAAAGATTTCTATATAGTTTTAGGCAAATGTCTATACAAAGCTCTTGAGATTTTTAAATTTCTGGAAGCAACTGCAAGCCACCTATACAAACTGTTACTCTACAAAAGACTTCTACAAGTGACACATAGTATCACGGACTTATTTTGCAGAGGTTAGAATATTTGTAATAAAATAATTGGGTCTTGTCTTAAAGAGTGAAAGACAGACAACTTATCAAACCAAGAGTAACAGCTCCTGAAATCATCTTACTTCACCAGGTGGTTCAGGGCAATCAAGGATGGCTCATTTCCAGCCTAATCCGATCACTGCTGTTCCTCCTAGAGACACGACTGCAGGGCAGGATTTTGCAGCATTTAGTACAGCACAAAGGTAACACGAAAGCCTGCAATTCAACGGACTCCCCATTGCTGCTGTTAAAATTTATCTCTTTGGCAAGCTCATTCCTAACCCGAGTCAAAGTTCTGCATAAAATGCCTAATGTGCAGAGGTGGATAACAAGTCCATGTCCCAGAGAGTTTAACAGCTGATCTAACTGTGTATGGGGGAGAAAGCGGAGAGGAAGATGAGCAAAACAGGACCTGTGCTTTTCAGAGAGGAGTTATGTGCTTTCCTGAATGGCTTAAAATCACAAGTACGTTATGACAGGCTTATGTGAAGATCAGTGGCCACTCACTGCTGGCAGGTAGCTTATCACTTAGAAGCTCTCAGCAGCATCCTGCGGCAAGGACTTGATGGGAGGATGAAGGCGGGCAGTTGGAAAAAAATGGGCAGGCTGTGGTAATCAGTTTGTCACCTTTTTGGAGAGGACAGGCTGGAGTATATGTGTTTCATAAGCGTAGAGAGCTCAGTGAAGAGCTGCAGGTCTCTTTCAGCAGGGCCTGAGTAAACTTAGACAAAAGGTGTGGAGTAGGCAGTGCCCCCTCATGGGTGAAGCCCATGCCACAGCAGTCACCGTTCTTCCTGGCGTAGCCTCCATGACTGCTTTCTTGGGTAGGAGCTGGGCTGGACATAGCAAAGTCACTTGTGCTTTTGTAAAGGGTCATTTTCAATGAGACGGAGAGCCCAAAGCATTTTGGCTATGGGACTGCTTGTAGAAACGACTTACTATTATTTCCTTCATATTGACACAGCAAACACTGATTTGATGATCATAAACGGTGTTACAGGAGTCACTGACTGTATCCTAAAGGAATCCTAATTATTGCAAAAGCTAATGAGGTAGCTTTGCCTTTGCCAGCAGATGCACTAGAAAGAAAAAGCTAGCTTTCCCTGCAGTGCAAAATGGCTGTAAGACCTTCTGAAACATAGATAAGGAGATTATCTGCAGTAAAAGTGGCTCTGTTTCCATAACACCATTGCTGTATTTGGGGGTTGAAAAACTGAAGCTGTGGAAGTTGCATAGATAGATAAATTAAAAATGAGTAAAAATAGTGCAAGAGCTAGGCATGAAATAGTGACGCTCTTTTACAGAACTCACTCTCAAGCTGCTGCTGCTGCAACCTCTTGGTCGACCTGCTTCTGCTGTTAGTGGGAAATAAAAACCCCATGAGATTAAGATGAAATCTCAGCTGTCTTTTATGTGAAATTGTGTTTGTCCTCCTCCTGTGAGATTCGCCTGACTGCAGTGTATGTCCCTGTCAGAGCTTCTTTCCATCATAGCTATATAGAGCTTTTTTTTTTACTCTGAATTGAACATCCAGCCCTTAGAGCTGGGAAAAATACTTTTTGGAGCCTGAAAAACTTTAAAGAAATCCCCTCAACCCCAAAAATCAGTGCTCCTGGAGCCATGCCATGCTTCCTTGATAGTGAAAATTGTAAATTTCTTCTACTTAGATGGGAGTCCCATTTCCTAAATGCCTTCTCTTACAAAAAATGTTTCAAGTGAAGGTTAATTCAATTGGTGCAGACTGATACCTTACCTCAACAGAGTGTCTGAGATCAGTTCTAGAACCATCTAACTGAATTAATGACATTGAATGCATTTTTACTGACATCTGATCCTAAACATGGGAGGGTAGGAGAGAAACACTGACGCATGAATGTACTAAAGTTAAGAGTTGTGGGTGTCTCATGCTGGCAGGGTCTGGCTGAGTGCTGAATCTGGGGGTGGGGGCTATGGGGAGGGGGCACTGCACTTCAGAAACTGAGCATGGAAATGGGGGGGAAGAGGAGGAGAGGACCTCCAGGTCCTTTGCATCCTGGACTTCTGCTGCTCTGCAGGGAGCAAGAATACAAGACTAACGATCATGCTATTCTCTGTCACAGCAGGGCAAGAATTGACTGCTGCAGACCATCTCACCTCCCTGTTTGGGGCCAGACTGTGGTCATTCACCATGACATTCCTGACTGAGCTACAGAAACCCAGGCTGAGGTTTGGGGGGGTTTGTTTGGGTTTTTGATTGCTAGTTTGTTTTGGCTCTTTATTTCATTCATTCATTGTAAGTGTGACTCACCATTTCTTCACTACATAAGCTTCAGAGCAGATGGCTGCCCCAGCACCCGGTGACTCTACCCATAGCACACAGCTGATGAACTTGCTCCCCCTCCTAACTTGCTGTCACCCCGGTTGTGGGAGGCAGACTCAAGGTGCTGCTCTGTGCCACCTGTATTCAGCTTAAGTTGCCTGGCAGAACCAGGAATCAGGAGAAGCCCTGAACCATCTCTGACATACCTTGGGGTGACTTGAAGACCAGAAAGAATTTATTCCTTTTGCCCAGATCAGGCTTTTTGCAACGAAGTGCCAGTCTCTGACTACAGAGTCTAGGTAAGACGAAGAAGGGCAAAATACATGATGCCACTCTCCACCTTATGTAATTTTTTTTTCCCCAGCAACTCCAGGCTCCCTGCTCAGGCAAAGCTTCCCTTGTGTCCGCCCGAGGCTCCCCGCCAACACTCACCCACGCACCCCGGAGCGCGGCGGATCGTTTCCCACCACGAGGTGGCAGAAAAACACACGACAGAGGCAGGAAAAGGCAGTGGTGGCGGGGCTCCCAGAACACCCTCCCGCACACCTGCCTTGATCACTTCACCGGCGGTTTCACAAGCCTCAGGTTTTCCTTTGAAAATACCTCGTGCATAGATCTGTATCGCTGCTGAAGACCGTAGGGTTGCTGTACGTTTGGGAAAATGAAAATACCTGGATGGATTTAAGAAAGAGGTGGTCCCCAGCAGCACTGGTGGAAGTAATCTATCCTTAAAATGTTAAAAAAAACTTGTTAAAACTGCCAAACTCTTCTGTGGTATTATAAAGAGAGACCTCGGTATTGAAGAATATAAAAGAACAAGAGCAAAGCCTCTTACTCTAAAAGATAATAAAATCACAGGGCACAGCTTCATGTTACACTTAATTCAATTTAAACACAGGATTTAAACCCCAGGCATGAAACCCTGCCCAAAGAAGCAAAGCCACAAGGAGGTTTGGGGGAAGTTTTTGTAACTGAGAAAAATGTCAGTCAGACAAAGCAAAACTGGCTCCTGTGGTCACAGTAGACTCATCCCCAGAGAAAACAGCATTACGTTAAATACAGGGATATATAGACACTCCAGCAAAAGATTATTTTTCGGTGGATACAGAATTTGGGCTGAATCTACACTTGGTCCAGACAGAATAAGGACGCACTGATTTCAGTTTCTTACCTCCTGGGTGACTTCCCAAGCTGTTAATCTGTTATTCATCCTGAAATAATTTGGGAAGAGCTGACGTAGGAGAATTTGGGACACCAGTGCCAAAGCTTTTGGATGGGTGATCTTAGGAGAGTTACTGGATGGCAACTCCCAAGGCACTTCTAACCAGATCTTCAGACTGAGGTCAAGGACCAGCATGCAAAGACTGATGCACCTTAATCTCACTCCCCAGAGCTGTTCCTCCCTGTTTTGCTGTCCACTGTGTCTTCCCAAAGGAAATTTCAGCTCAGGATTGATGTAGGGTAGAGGTGCGGTTTCCAGCTCAGATTAAGCTAATATGAAATGATGTCAGTGCTGAAGAAAGAGGTTGTCGCTGGGAGGGGCAGCCTTTGAGCAGTTAAACCCCTTAATGATGCTGCACCCTTGTCCTCACATGGAATTCTTGGAAGCCTGGCATTTAATTTTAAAGGTGAACTGAAATGCTTTAAAAAGCATCTCTACAGGAGTTGGTTAAACACCCAAATCTTTAAATACAAACTCTTCACATGTACAAAAATCACAGATACATATATTTTGAAAGTTCATTTAACAGGCAGAACGTACCTACATGGTCTTGTATTTCTGCTGGGAGAACAACCTTGAGATGTAATATGGAACGGGTTAGAAATTTTTATTTTACTTTCACAAACACAAATAAATGCAAGCATAGAACTGCATTACATTCTTTGAGAAAATTGCTCATGGAAATAAGTCAGTGGCTATAGTATCAGTCTCCAAACAAGTGAGAAAGGAAAATGTGACATGAACTGAGGCGCCAATGTACTACCTACAAACAGCAGAAATCAGAAGTCCGGAGAAGTTGATAAGAATCTTTCCCCTGATATCAGTATGCTTTACCTGAATCCCTCAGCAAACATAATAACTACAAAACCTTTCCATGCATGATCCAGGCGGGTGGAGTGTTGGCACTGGAGAGCTTCTCAGGAGAAGTGTGGGGAAGGTCGTGATCTGCACCAAGGGATTTTGGGAGGAAGGTGCCGTTGGGGATGGGTTATATTCTAGGTGCAAGAAGCAGAATGAGCAGAACTGAGAGGAGATGTGTAAGGCAGTTGCAGTACTAAGATAAGAAACTAGAACCTGATCCAGGAAAGTAGAACCTGATGCAGGAAGAACAAACTGTCTAGGTGAGTTCTGCACACTAAGTAGTACCAGAAATTTGCTTTTAGCCCAAGTAAGTTTGTATACAAAGCATCTACCAGGGCTGTCTCTGTACTCCTTGCTGTATTCAGAAAATACAGAATATGTACAGATAATTCTTGGTAGCAGATTCAGAGGCTTATCTGTGTATCTCTCACTTAAGCCTCATCAGAAAATAAATGCAGATTTGCGGACTCCTACATTTCCCTCTGATCATTTCTACAAGCAGCTGTGGCACTGAAACAAATCCCTCTGCTATCAGGAGACAGTGGGATGGGAAGTCTGCACAGCTCTGCTACTCCACTGAAGTGTTAATCTGATCTTACAGCCCATAACCCCCCCTTAAATTTACTTCTGAGCAGGAAAGAACACTGGTGCTAATGTGCAAAATCTGCTCTTCTTTTAAAGTAAAGCATCAGGTACCCACTTATCTTGGCTGGAAGATGAGATATGCTCTGTTCAAGATCCCAGGAAGCCTACTCTCATGAAAAAGATGGGACGAACACCAAGCTGGCAATTTGAGATGCCAAAAAGGAGCGCGAGGCTTTGGGATCCTGCCAAAGGTCTGTTGCAAATGGAAGGCTGAAGCAGACTTTTGTGAATGAAAGGAGGTCTACTGGAGGAGGTGGAAGATGGCTGGAGCATGTCAGAGCACCATGAGCACTACAGGAACTTACTGGGTAACTACTTTTAGAAGGCTGTGGGATGGGAATGATGGGGATGGTGGGAAGGAACATGTGCAGGACCTGCATTTTTACGGGGGCACAGGCTGTAACTGTCCCACACACATACATAGTGGGAATGATGGTAGGTTCAAATGTTAGAACACAACTTACAACCTGTAATTTATTTTCCTAATAAACACTCTCCCAAAATAACAAACTCATAGTTTTGCGGCTAGCCGTGATTTCTGGCTTTTCACTCTTGGGTGTTAAACGCTGGTCTGGGAAGGCTGCAATCTGGTGTTCCTAAGTAGTGAGGTCTCCGATACCTAAAAAAGAGGTTTAGAGGCAGTGAAGTCATTCTTCCACTGTTTGCTTCTGTACCTTCTCTGAAAAGACGGACCACTCCAGATACCAGCTCTGGGCTTAAACCATGGGAGGGAGCATTCATTGCTGCAAGCTGAGAAGGTGGCATGAAAGAGCTGGAACCACCATCGCACCCCATACAGGACATTCTGGATGGACTTTCACATTCTAACTCATCTGAGCTACCAGTGAATGGGATCCGCGGGCCTCTCTCCTTCCCTCCCCCACACATGGTGTCCCTGCTGTGTGACACCCAGAGACTGCTGCCACAGGAGACTAATCCAGCAGGATGTGGATGCATTTCCCATGGGATCAGTGAACTGATTCAAATCACCATGTGGGCATGTGATTGCTAATACAAGAATGGGAGCCAGGGCTGGGAGAAAGGAAGAGCAGGATCAGCACTTTGGCAGCAGACCACGGTTAAATTGGATTAAGTACAACATGAAGCTGTACCCTTAAAAAACCCATCACATTGCAATGATTTCATGTTACCAACACCCTAGACTGACAAATGAAACTTGCAGGAATCCATATGTTTTTGTGTTCAACACAAGAATGCAATACACTTCTGTCAACACAAGATTCTACAGGTAGCTTCTGGTATATCATGCGATTAATGGTAAAATGTGATAATTCTTGAATTGTAACAGTGAAACAGTGCTGATTGTAAGAAAGACCACTACTTATGAGTTACCAATGAGACACAGTGCAACTTTTTCTGTGGGGACAACTGCTGCCTGCAAGCAAACATTTTGGATCTGTGATGACATGGACTGTCTAGGGACATAGTTAAAGGTCAGAGTGTCTCATCACGATTACAGGGGCGCCCTTAATGGATCCATTTAGTCTGGAGATTTTGCGAGTCTGCTGTGTACACAGACGTTAATCTGAGATAAGAACTGATGTCTCCATTATAAAATGTGAAATGTGAGAAGAAGACAGAGGAGGGATGTTTTCCTCTGTTCGCATATGTTTGGTTTGAGTGACAAGGGGCTAAGAGAAAGGTTTATAAAAAGCAAGATTTACTGAAATTATGCTCTCCAGAGGCAGAGGCACAGTGCGGTATAATCAATCCCATGTTTATTAATGAGCTCTAGGTCACTATCTAATTTAATTGTCTGTCTGGAATACTAAAATACTTTCAGGCACTCTATATTCTGCTTATTATTAACAAAGGGCATACAACACTTGAGATGTTTCTTCCATTTCCTGCTTCATCCCAACTTATCCATTATATTTCTCAGTACTACAAAAAAGTAAATTTTCTCCTATTAATAAGAATCTCAAAACCCTGCAATTTTCCATGAATGGTATGAGGTACGTCACTGCAAGAAATGAAATATATATAGAACATCACGTTTTACGCAAACATTACAAAAGACTGGACTTTTTTTGGGGGGAAAAAATTTAATAGCCTTTGTTTTCCCCCTTCAGCATTCACAAGACCTAAAGCACAATGTCATTGTTTGAACTTCAAACTCTGCTTCTGTAATAGACAAAATAATTTTCTGACAACAGAGCTTGTTGAATCAGAACAGAAATGCACAGCCAAGTCTAGCTGTAGAGGGCAATCCGTATGCTTTTGAAGGTACATAAGCCTTCTCTGCTGGCATAAATTCATGGCTGAAGGGTTACCTATGGCATGTCAAGAGGAAGAAAGGCTCCATCATGAACTCTGTAGAAGGCACCCCCTTTCCACCAAAAACTGAAAACCAAAATTTTCAGATTTTGGTGGAATCACAGAAAAACACAATATGTTGTAGGGGTGATCCCCACATAGTTTGAAAGCATACTAGAAACTAACCTTGTAAAGCAAACACAGTTAAAGGCAGGAAAAATGTCAGTCCTGGACAACACAAGTATATTTTCCGTTATTAACAGGGAAATGTGCATTTCTCCTTCAGCACAGTAGAAGAATGTCAGAATACGGATGTTGTAAATATCCTTAACAAGGCCCTTCAGAAAAGATGCTTTCTGGGCAATCTTTATAAATATGAAATAGCTAGATCAGTGAATGAAAACCCACAGATATAATTATAGTTCATTTCTGCACACTGAGTCATCCTGAGTGTGGGTTCTCATTTCAGAACAATGCCCAGTCCTTTCTGCTTTCCTTTCTGAGAGGTCTGCTCAGACAGGGGCTTGTTCTTCCATGGATGAGCCAAGAAACTGGACAAGGGTAGAAAATAACTGTATTTTTAAAAAAAAAAAAAAATTATTGCTAAAAAGTGTTTCCGAAGAACTGCTAGATGGTGTAAATTCCTGTTTCTTAAGGCAGTTGGTAAAGTCATTTATGAAGTACAAGAAGAAAGATACAGAGGGCAGCCTGGGAAAATACGCCTCTTATATTTTGCACAGCTGTAGAGGATGGATGAGAAGGACCTTGATATGCGGATTCTGTTACCTAGCTGGTCTCACAGGAGGGTCAAGACTGCTCAGAGTTACTGCTGGCTGACTACTACATGCTGTTCCAGCAGAAGGTGACTTCCTGACCTGTGGGGACTCCCTGGGCCTGTGGGGTTTAGCCACCCACTAGCAGACCATATACCCAGCCACGTAACTTACAAGTTCTAGTACAGTGTTCCCTACCAATTCTCCATCAAATAAAATTCTTCAGCCATGTCTCATTTCACCAAGGGCAAATTAGAACCCAAATAAAAATGTTGAGTATCAAACACAGTCATTTCTCTCCAATTCAGAAATGACTGAACAGTTTTGTTTCCGAACTGTAGCAAATAAACCTTTCACACTCAAATATATATGATTTAAACTTAAAAACCCGAAGTTTCTAAATGGTAATGTGTGAATTCAGCTATAATTATGATATCCATTCAGTAAAATGAGGATTTAATCCTGTCCTCAAGCAGATTCTGATAATAACTTATTTTTTCTCATTCAGATGATTCTCATTCACCTGATGTCAATAAAAAACCACATGAGAAGGGATGGGACTCATCTGGCTACATGGGTAGGCTAGTTCATTATTTCACCGGTCAGACACTGTACATGAAGCTTAAAGCCTGGCTTTCTCTCTCTGATTTTCACTACTCCTTAGTGGGCTCTGCAGAGTCCTTTTGGTTTTTTTTCTCTTCTAGTACTCTAATTCATCAAAACTTAATACTCTTTTAAATTTGTCTTAGTAAAGACCACAGATTGACACTGGGAAGCTAGGAACGAGTTATTTCTAACACGTTGCTCTTGTACAAACAATTCTTCCATACATTTGTCAAGCTTTTTAAATGAAAAAATTTTTTTTTTGCTGCCCGTATATCTCATGGCAGTGAGGGCCATTATTCATTTGTGTTGTTACATGCTTTTCACTGTTTTGAAGTTTCTGTCTGGTAGCTCTTGTTATGAGAAAAGTGTGCAGTTACTTCCTGGTCATCTACTCCAGGCCATTCATGAGGTCACAGAACTCTAGTGCCGTCAAGAAATGTCTCTTTCCTAAGCTGAGTCATCATAATGTATTTAATTTCTCCATCTAGATAAATTTTTTCACATCCTTGAGAGCAGTTTTCTTCCCTTTCTGGTATGCAGTATGATTTTGGAAATGGAAGATACAGTCTATAGGAGCAGCATGGATGTATAGTGAGGCATAACATTGTTGTCTCCCTTATTCTTTATTGTTTTTCTAATAACTCCCGAGGCAGTTCTGTCTTTTTACTGTTTTGAAATCAGCGGGAGTCAAGATTTCCTTCTGGACTGGTAGGATCTCCAGTATGTAAATTCAAACTCTTTTCCCATATACTTTTCTCCTCTACAGTTTTCAGTGCTGAACTCCCATCTGCTGGTATGTCACACAGCAGTCACTCATTCTGAGATTCTTCTGCAACTCCTTGTGCTCCATTTCAGTTTTTACATCACGATACTTGGCAATGTGAGACTATTTTTCCTTTCTCTTCAGTCGCTTTTCTAGGTCATTCTTAGATACGCTGAGCAAGATTGGTCCCAGATGGATTAATGTGGCAGTCTGCTGGTAACATCTTTTACTGCAAAATGTTTTTATTTTTTCTTTCCTTTCTATCATCAGTTATAGACCCATGTGACAACCCCTTTTACCCCACGAACATCTAAATTCTTTAAGGTCCATTTGTGAAGAGCCTTGTCAAAGTTGCTGAGCATTATATGATGCATGCAAGTGTCATAAAGTGTAAATATGAAAAATGGAGCCTTACAGACAAACTACTGAGTATTTTGGAGCACATATTCCATCCGGCTCCTTAAAGGGTAATTAAAAAAAGGATAAGACTAGGAACTTAATACATACAGTTAGGAGAGGAAATGACACCTTTTTACACAGGCTCTTAAAACTAAGAAACAGATCAGTCAAGAAAGTATAGAAAAAGTGAATAGGAAAGACAAAAGATAGTGGTGGATAAAGATGAAAAGGAAGCAAGAAAAAAAAATCCAGTAATAAGCTGAGCAGTATGGTACTGTGATCTGGTTAATCGTTCTACAGCCCTGAAGCCAAGGACGGCAGGATACACCTGCTGCCATACAAGATGGACAAAGTCAGCCCTGCATGTGTGAGAGTCTCCATAATCCTCTAGCCATACCTTAGTGCAAGCCATATTGTCGTTATTTCAAGACAGGGTTACTTATTTATGCTGTATTACAAATTCTAAAAGAGCTAAGTTTCTGGCACGCCTCTCTCCTTGGAAAACATTAATGGTCTTACATTGCTCATTTGAGAAGTTTCAGTCTTGGACAGTAAGGAAAATGTTTTTTCGTCACAGGTAGTTTGTAAACAGAAATTCACGGTCACTGCCATTACAATGATGTAATTGTATTTTGTCGCTTTTTTCTTCTATAACCAGCCAATCTCTGCATAGTCAAACTATTGTTTTAAATTGAAATCAAACCAGGTATTGAGAAGTCTACACATAAAATAAATTGAAACTTTGCATGAAGGAAACATCCAGCTTCAAAAAGGTAGTACAGGGAACCATCTTCATCATAAGCACTGTTTGTTTTTGAAGTCTTTCACTATACTGGAATGGCAGGGTATCATAACACGTAAGCATTCTATTTTTAATAAAGATTTCTGCAAGAGTAGCCTTTTCTTTGGAGTATAATACACAAAATCTTTTTTTTTCTCAGAAAAGCTTGAGAAAAGGAGAGGAAAATTTTCAAGTCTTCTGTTATTTAGTCAGTGAGGATGGAGCCAAAATTTAGACTGAAAGATTAGCATTTACAAACCTAATAGCAAACAGAAACACATCCGTTATTTTAAGATTACAGTCACAACCACTTTGGTTGGAATTTCTTCAAGTCCAGGGAAGAAATTGGAAGTGCATCAGACTATAAGATACATTACAAAATATGGAAGCTGACAGAAATTAGACATTCTGATAGACTGTTCTGACCTCATTAGAAATTAACTTAGATTGGCATCAGGTTTATGACCTAGAGTTTTTAAGCTGCTCCTTTGTTTTCCTGCATTTAACAAGTAAATCCGCTCATAGACCTTATTCCACTGGCTCTTACAACAATTTTTCAGGCACAGTCTCTTGTGCCCGAACACATAGTGCAGAACCTTGAAACCCTTGAAATTCTGAGATGGAAATAAAACCATTATCTTTACCCAGTGAAGGCACACAGGCAAGACAAAGACCTCACGATGGCCCTAGGCTAGGAGCTTACATGTGGAAAATTACTTCAGAGCAGCTAGCACATGGGAACATTTTTGTGCTGGTGCACCTTGAGATAGAGAATCTACAGACTAAATGTAGAGAGGGAATTAGCAAAATAAAACATAAACAGCTCTAGTAAATCAAGTAAACATTCCTTATAAAAATTACTTTAGTCTCAGAGAATGTACTAATGGACAGAAAATAATAGCTTTATACGTTTCGTAATACAAAAATAAAACTTAGTTTTATACCTTTTTAATTTTCACTGCGCATTGTGTAACTGCAGAAAAAATAAAGCAGCTGAGAAAAATATGTATCATAACAACTATAAAGGAAAGGGCAAAAATAAAGCTGCACAGGCAATGGTAAACCTGACAGTTTTTCAGTGAGGATTTTTAATATTATGTGAGGTAGCAAAAGCTCAATGGTGTTCATGGGAAAAAGGAAAATAATCACTTGTAGCCCACTCGTTTCCACCCTAGGAAGCTAAAAAAATTTACTGCGAACAGTGGAGCAATCGTGGAGATACTAAAGCTGTTTTTTTAAAAAAAATCAAGACTGCAAAAATGCTTTAGAAAACAATCTAAATAGAACGTTTTGACACAAATTCTTGTGACTATTACTTAATTCTACTTTTGAGTAGAATTTTACAGAGGTAAAACTCAAGTGAAAATTTTTACATTTCTTAGAAAATTACATACCAGCAAACAGTAGAAACATTTTCATATTTCCTGAAGTTAAAAACCCCATAATTTAAGCTCCATTCCAGCATTAAGGAAACTCACAACTCTTTCATGACCATAGCAGTAAGGCCACTTTTAAATATAAAGTGTTTCCTGCAGTTAAGAGATTTGTACGAACTCTCTAGTGAATCACCTACTGAGAAGTAATTTATGCTGAGGTAGAGGCTCACCCCTTTCCTTAATTCAGTTGAAAAGACAGTGAACCGCTGTCTTGTGGAGACCTGGCCAACAGGTTTCAATAATTTTAATCTCATGAAACTACCTAGCTTTTTGTGGGGGAAAAAGGAGAGGCTCTTCGGTCATTCCATAGCATACTGGAAATTGTGTGATGGAGCTCTTGAATGTCAGCTAAAATAGGCCAGATACAGGGAATGTGACACTGTCAAGTTCTTCAGGGTTTTGCGTGGGTCCAGGGTTTCTCTTGAGCGGGGGAGACCTGACTGCTGACCCACTCTTCTTCCATTTAGGAAGTACTGTAACCACGACTATCATTTCTCATAACTGCTTTTGCAACTTCTGACAGGAAGTCAAGTGCTTCCTGAAACCATATACCTCAGTAATGCTGGTACTGTGACCTTTCTTAAAGCGTCCAAGTGAAGGGGAGGCAGGAAAAGGACATACCAGAAAACGTCTAGAGTTTCTGCCATCTTGATCTACCGCCTCACCCCGGTTTCCTTATTTTAAGCGAGCAGTCTGCGAGCCCAACGCTCGCCTCGCTTCACCTGTTCTGCCTCGCCGGCAGCCGGGCAGTCGCTTCTCGCTCATGCTGCGGGGTTTTAGCTGTTGGCTGTCTCCACCGGAAAGGCGAAGGGTGAAACCCAAGAGC
>NW_010398126.1:26032-37519 GCF_000710305.1 Buceros rhinoceros silvestris | reverse complement strand
GTATATCGGTCCCTCGACCCTTAACAACATGCATGGAAGTCTCAGGGGCACAACGGTGAGCAAAACGCTCACCTCTGGGCCTTGGTGATACCGTACAGGGTAACAGCTCTGCCTTGCTACTGTGCTTCCTGGAATTACGTAAAGCTCAGTGAGTGTGGGGTGGTTCCATATGCATCTGCAAGGTTGGATTGAAGTCTTTCAAAGCAAATATACCTTTCAGACAAAGAAATTATATTCCCCCTTAATTCCATACTGAAACCCACAGAATTATAGGAAAAACATTTTCAGTAGTATTTGTGGTTTTTTCATTTTATTTAAACTATGCTACAGGACAGTACTGTAAAGCAGAGTGATATTAATTTCATGGCACTAAATTTACTTCAATATGGATAACAGTTAAGTGCAATATTGAGTGGTTCATATTTTTAACAAGACAACATGATGCTCTCTAGTTCCAGTCTATCCTACTGCTAATTTTTGCCTGAAGTTGATCATGCCAGCATAAATCACATATATGGAACCAGTGTAGAGGAGTAAGAGGTCCCTTTTTTCCTACCTTTTCTTGCAAGAAAGCTCTGTAAAGATACGCAGTGGTTTACCTGTGGTGGCATCCAGGAGTGCTGTATGAAAGAGGAATAACCACAGCAAGTTCTTGGCAGTACCCATCTTCCCAAGAGATGCCCATAGAGCAGAGCACCAGAATTTATACTCTGCACCTGTAAAAGAGTCCCAAGGTCAGTCCGGCCCACAATGTGGCTGATTCCTTATGCAAATTTTCCTTGACTACCTGATCTTTACAGAATGAGTAGATACGAATGGTAAAGCTTTCATTTACCGGATAATTTGTGCCACTTCTGGGATTGTAAATTATCTTATCTCTAAGTGCAAGCCCAGCATTGCCTTTGCAATCAGACTGGTGAATCTACATGGTTCTTTTCCCCCACCATCCCAATTTTATTTATTTATTACTCGTAGCTCATGACTTAAGCAGGCTGTAACTCATTAAAAGGTGAGTCAGCAAATTCACAGCAGGCTTTCTAACGAATCCTTCAGCAGAGAGCCCTGGGCTCATACATGTCATCTTTCTGGTGGTTTCCACTTGAAATTACCAGCTTGTTTCCCTGCTGCTTGTACACAAACAGCACATGATGAACGACGTTGTGTCAGGTATCAAAAGCAAACTGACCCCCGCTGTTTGTAACAGACCCGAAGTGGACCTCATCTAGAGGCCTCTGTGGAGCTTGCTGAGCTTTATCCCTGTCCTCCCTCAATCTACCGCTCTGCTCCTCAGCTGAATTTGCCAACCAGACTTCCTTCAATCCTTCGAATCATGAAGTTTTGAAAAGGGAAAGAACTATGGGTTGAAGTAAAATCAAAAGCCCTGTTGATCTGGTTTCTTTGGTCGGTCTATGTGAAGTCTTAATTGAGTTATAGATTGCTTGGGGCACAACAGCCCATAATCCCATCCTGCTCATCTGTTCTCTGGAGTCACTATATTGCACTGCTACTGTTTCTCCTCATCTGGTGAGGAGAAACAGAGGCCAGCTAGAGATGGGACGACGTGTGGTCCAACATTCCATTCATCACACTTCATCCAGGCTGTACCTGTCTGCTCCTTTTGGTTATGATACAAATGGCAACCAAATCACGATGGGTGACATAACTCATGACTCCTGCTGGTGTATTCCAGCCTTCCTCCTGCAGAACAGAACAGCTTGGGCCTAGAGACAAAGGGAATAAAGCCTCCTCTTTCTGCAAGGCGCTAGAATAGAGGAAGGAAAGACAAAGGGCCAGAGTCTGGAAACAGAGTCAAACGCTGTCGCTAAGAGCAAACCGGAGGACAATGGTAAATAGGACCGATTGTATTCATATGTTAATAAAGAGATGTGAGCCTGAACGTTGCTATTCACAGCTCTGCTGCTCCTGAACTCCTGACAAAAGCAAAAACAATAGCACGTGCACAGAGGAGTGATCACACTGTCATTGAGAAGAGGCTATAGGGTCAGAATCCTGCCTCGAAATTCATATGTACAGACCAAGAAGCTCAAGTAGCTGGAAACAGTTTTGCAGAAAAGGACCTGGGGGTCCTGGTGTATGGATTGACCACGAGCCAGCAACGTGTCCTGGCAGCAAAGATGGCCAGTGGCATCCCGGTGCTGCATTCAGAGAAGCGTTGCCAGTAGGTCAAGGGAGGTGATCCTCCACTTCTACTCAGTGCTGGTGAGACTCACATGGAGTGCAGGTTCCACCTCTGGGCTCCCCAGTACAAGAGAGACATGGGTATACTGGAGCCAGTCTAGCAAAGGGCCACCGAGATGTTAAACGGACTGGAGCATCTCACACAAGGAGAGGCCCAGGAGGGTCTCATCAATCTGCAAATACCTGACAAGATGGAGTAAACACAGAGTCAGGCTCTTCTCAGTGGGGCCTGGCGACAGGGTGAGAAACAATGGGCATGAACTGAAGGACAGTAAATTCCCTTTAAACGCAAGAGAAAAGAATTGCACTGTGAGGTGGCCAAGCATGGAATAGATTGCCCAAAGGTGTTACAGATTCCTCTGTTCTTCAAAACACAGTCCTGAGCAACCTCCTTTCTCTGACTCTGCTTTGAGCAAGGGGGTGGACTAGAGGATCTCGGAATCATCCAGCCTTAGCTGGTCTGTGACACCATGAACACAAAAACTTATGGATGATGTCAATGAGATTCAAGAACAGAGGAGGACTAAGCGCACTGTGGTTAAACTCACCCACAGCTACTAAATCCGCTGGCACAGTTCTTTAACACAAACCTGGCTGTCCAAGTTCTTGCCAGGCCTCACCCATTCCATCTTATTGCTGCATTTCTGACATTTCCAGTAAATGTTGTTTATCTTGTATGAGGACCTACATCTTCAGATTTGATAACAGGCATCTCTGATTTGCAGCGGCTAAGATTTGTCCTCTGTACAAATTACGCCTGAGATTACCTCTCCTTTCTGCCGCCCTTACTGAGATCAGAGCAGCAGGAGGTTTGCTGCAAAATGATGTACCATAAAAAAACTATAAGTAACCTGATGTGAGAGGCTGTGCTTGCCTAGTAGCTTATCAGCAATCCATCGCTGATGTCACCAGTAGGAAATAGAAACCATGGCCTCAGCTCCTGACCTCGTGTCACTGAGACAGAATACATGGGACTGAGTTTGTCTCACCACAATACAAAAGATGGCAGGCACAGGAAACCTAAAGAAGTTTGTCTAAGGAGATCAGCCCCAGTTAACCCATGATATCTTCTCTCAGATGTCAACTGTTTGCTGGAACAAGTGATCGCTAAACTCTATAAAGCTATTCTTGGATTAAAGAAACACGTGCTCTATTTTCTAGGTAATTCCAATAAAAAATGCAGGTCCGCACTACCAAAGACTGAATTTTTCAATCACAGTTGTAATTTTTAGTGGCATTTAATGCTGTTAAAGACTATAGAAAGCTTTGCCACCTCCTTTGGTCAATCCCTTTCTTTCAGTTTGAGAAAAAAATAATTAAAAGATTTTGCTTACTGCAACACCATGTGTTCTAGATCCATGGACTCGTTTTCTGACATCTGCTTCCTGTAGGAGGGAGCTCAAACACCTCCGTCTTCACAGTGATCCTTTGTATCTGCCCAGGAATGCTCTGCAGGACTTGAGTTCTTGGCTATGTTCCCATTCACCTCACACATGGATGGAGAACGCCCCACCAGGAGAGCAGCCAGTGTTTATCAGACTTTTATTCTGCTTTGCTTCGTCCCCCCAATGGGGGAAAAGTTCAGCCCTGAGTGTAAGAAAGCGGCAAAGACAAGCGTCAGAGACTTCATGAAGAGCTATACAGAGGTGAAATAAATCTGTGTGCCTTCTACACCTAAGTCTAACATTTGGCTAGTGTCCTGCTTGGGTAGGGTCTCACATCCACAAAACAGCCCAGAAGAGCCAAAGAAATCTCAAGTGGAGAGTTTCCCCCTTTCTTGAATGCTCTTCTCCATCCTGAACCCATTCTTTCTGCCTCTAGCAGAAAAGTCGATGGCCAAGTTTAGCCTGTGTGTAACCTCCCTGTCACCTCTGGTTGTCATTTGCATTTGAAAGCGGTGTTCAGCCATACTGGTTAGCATAGAGGATTTCCCTTCCCCTCTTCAAACAGGCAAACATACAGAGTCTCTGTGCAGCCTCTTGATGGTTTTCCTGCGGCTGGCCGATCCAGGCACCTGTATTACTCTGCCCACGTGGCAGCTGCTCTTCAGCCGGGTGGCTGCCTGTCCCTGTCTGGTATGGAGACTTGAATATATGCCCTTAATCCTTTTGTTGGGCTGTTCACACTTATTAAATAGCATACATACCAAAACACGAACATACATTCTGCTAAATTTATAACTGCCTTTCTACAAAGACTTCAAGTGATGCACTACCAACTCCACTGGCAGACCATACCATTAGATTTGGCCATGCTTAGAACACCAGATCCATCTCGAGCCTTCAACTAGCAATTACCTCCTTATCTTAATAGTCTCCCATTTCATGCTATTTTCACCTCTTTCACAGTTTTACTACATTTGTTTTCTCATTGCCCCTCCCCTACCGGATTTGAATTGTTCCGTAGATCTCCAGTCTGCTCATCTCTAATTTCTGTGTGCTGCTCATCTTGCACTTCCCGCACTGGGCCTGGTAGTGTCCAGTCAGATTGCAAGACCTCTGGCAAAAGCAGGACTAACTCATGGAAGAGATGCTGGCGGCACCTAGCCAAAGGCTGAGCAGAATTTCACAGTGCTAGTAGTTAACCACTGATAAGTAATTCACACCGTTTTGGACGCTTGTGTTCTGTGAGCGTCCCTGCACCATCCACCAGTTTCGAGGAACTTGCAGGTCCTGGGCGGTCAGGGTCCAGGAGAGGTGATCTGGGAACACGCAGCACAGCTGCCTTCAGTGATACACCTGGGATGTGGAACCTACAAGAAGACTTCAGGGACGTAAGTCAACCTCTGAGCCATTGGATGACCAGACCCGCACTGCTCTCATGACATGATACACGTGCATTTTTGCCACATAATGAACACAGGTCCTCACAGTCATAACAGCCACCATTTGAAGGTTTTCTGGAAAAGAGTGTGAGTACAAGCTCTGTGAGTGCTTCTAACAGGCCATACCTGCTGCTGGCTTACGCCACCCCTCAGCTGCGTCCTCCCCTACTGCTTCACATCTGATCCTCAAGCCTGGCTTTTACTTCCAGCCTCTTTTCATACTCTAGACAAACCATCCTTAGTTCTTTGAAGCATTTTTAGCCATGTGGTTTTTAGTCTTCAAGTAATGCTGGTTTCCCTTCCAAGCTTGACCGAGGTAAGAGATGCCAGATGTGGGGGAGCCTGTGGCAGCTGGCTACTGAAAGAGAAGATGTGAGCTGAGAAGACAACTTGGCTCCAAAACTTCCAGTTCTCTTCAGCGTTGCCATCGTTCAGCTTCAAGCCCTGACCTTGCCTTCAAAGCCGAGGAGGTGCAGCAGGAAGAAAAGGAAGCCGCTAGCTGCCAAAAGGAGTTGCTCAAGGGAAATTACCTTGTGGGCAGAAATAGTGAGAGGCAGGAAAACCAGCGTGTGCTCAAACCAGAGTCCATCAGAGGCGGAGCCTTGCGGGGGTGTGCGTGTGATCTGTGTATAAACCCAGGGAAAGTAGAGCGGGAAGTTCCATGCTTCTCTTTCTGTGTGAAGGGTTGTCTCAGTGTAAGATAGAGAAAAAAAGTCAGCCGTGGAGCAGTTCAACAGGGATTGCTTCTTGGTGCTAATCTGCTTGCGTGTTGCTCAACTTTTATGCTACTTTACAGCTGATACAAGGTGATAAATGGGAAAGTCCCCCTACGGGAAGCTGAACCTGACCTGCAGGTACCACTTTGTCTAAATACTTTTAACCACTCCAGCTCCTTTCACGAACGTGTTTCCATGACTGGTTTCAGCTCCCCTCCTTAATTTTCCCTCTGTTATCGCAGCTTAACAGCAGCATATTTCTGAAGCCTTATAATGACCCTGTGAGCTTTGAAAATGTATTTAAAACTGATTATCTGGCCACAGTATGATAACCGTGTCAAGGACTTTTTGTTCATCCTGTATACCTGACAGAACTTGACGTCATCCAAAAAATTACCTTAACACAGTTTTTCTTGTGCTGAACACAGAAATGCAAAGAAAAAGCTGTCACGAGCTTCCCTGATCTCGATTAACCAGCCAATATAGTCTTGCCAAAAAGCGGTGAACTACAATGTTAGGATCTGTGATAAGGTGTCAGGAGAGCTTCCCCGATCTCTGTTAAGGAGCCAATATATTTAAACAGAATTTATTAAAAATATTAACAAATAGAAGCTCAGACAACTTTACAGGTTCTGGATGTCAGTTGAAGAAACTAATTACTACACTACCCCCCCCACCCCCTTCTAAGCTTAGGGTAATAATCTGGAACGTGCAAATATTCGCCTACATGAAGGTGAGGACTCTCAGTCTCGAGGAGTTTCCTTGGGTGGTGTCCCAGGCTCAGGGGAGAGCCCCCAACTGCAGAGCTGCTGCTCCCCGGACTGACTCCACCTTGCCCCCGGCAGGACTCCATTTACACCCTCAGTCAGGTCAGAGCTGTGTGATGTATGGACAGACTCACTCCTCATTGGCTGCAGACGCTCTTTCCAGGCTGGTGGGCTTTGCCAGAGCTAGCAAGAAACTTTTGGAGGTTTCTAGCAGTTTCTCTGTAATCTGCCCAGCAGCCACCGTGGTTTGGTGAATGGAAGTTTCTCAGACCAAGGGGTGGGTGCACCTTCCACAGCTACATTTAATTTACTTGGAACATTCCTGGATATATATATATGAAGTGTCACTAAATTTTTGGTATGTATGGTCTTTAAGGAAATTCAAAAGCTAATAAAGTAAGAATTCCTTTTTGTGACGTAACTGCGGTTAATATTTTTCCTAGTATGCAACCTAAAACTTCACTGGGCGCCAAGGTAGGTCATTAAATACTTGAATTAGCAAGAAAACATCGCAAATGTTTAAATAAGCTAAGTGGTAACTTACCTGCTATGAACAGCCTCTCAAAATCTTTGGAAATTATCCAAATACTTAAAGGTTTGCCTTAACCTTCACAAGATCAGGCCTCTTATACACTTATTCTGCAGCTATTTGCTGAAATGCTGACTGCTCAACAGATGCACTCGGCCCATGGATTTCACAAAGAGGGGGCATACTGAGGACAGCAAACCTCAGCCTCCCCGGTGGAAAACTCCCAAAGGCCAAACCAGACTGTGCTGGGCATTTCTACAGAGCCCGGCCAACTGGGGCGTGACCGAACTGATGCCGAGCAGTGGGTTCTGTTCTTCGGTGTGAAGGGAAAACACAGCAACGCTCTCGGGGAGTCTGGGCAAGTGATAAGGTCTGCCCAGTGGGCTCCAGGCTGTGTTTGCAAAGAATGGGAATAAGAAATTCTAGAGGTATAATAATCTAGAAAATTCTAGAGCTTAGAAGTTGGCTGTTGCACAATGCGTGGCCAAGCACTGGCCGTGTGAACCGACGGCTGAAAAGGCCAGGCAAAGTTTAGCTGCCAATCTCAGTTGCTTCAGACCTTGCAAACATATCTCTGTTAGATAAGAGAACTTTTGTATTCATCTATTTGTCTAAAAAAAAGTGGGGGGGGAAAGAAAGAAAGAGGGTAAGGTGGTGGAGACACCTTAAAGTGAGGTGACCCTCATGGCCTACACTGATATTCAGGTTTTTTAGCTTGATTGTAAGCAGTCCAAGAAATGTTTCTATAGATCCACATTGTTAAAATACTCTAAAAAGATTCTGCATTGTGTTTGCAATTTATCTGTTCTCATCCCCACTCTGACCTATATCTTTTTCCTGAGGATTTCACTGTGCCAGAACTGCCTTTAGCTTTGGTGTTCCCCGGTTCACGCGAATACAGTAACACAATGGATCTACTCTGTCTTGTCATAAGGAGGCATGAGTCATCTCCTAGAAAAGAAAGGGACAATAGCCAGTGACTTATTCCATTGTGCCCTTCGTAGCGGCCACCCTACTCTGTAGGAAGATGGGTGCAATTTTGAACCAAGAACCTGAGCTAAGAACAGTAAAAATACAGGCTTTTACTGACCTGACAAGAAGCCTTGAAAGAGAAATAAATACTAAGACAAACCTTTTTGAACGAGAATTCGCAGAGCACTGAAGGAAAGAACGATTAAAAAAAGAAAATGTTAGAGTAGATGTTAGTTGTTAACAATTTTATTTACTAAGAGCAACTTCAGTGACACCATTGACCTAAACTTTGAGGTTTGACTTACAGATGGAGGAGCCTCACTGTACGTAACCAAAGAATGGTGGAGGAAACTTCAGACCTTAGTGCAAATGTGACAGCGTAACTATAGCTCTAGGGATGCTCATGTATCTTCTATTCACTCACCAGTATTTAACAGAGCAGGGTGGATTGTGGAGCCGTTTGGAGCTCTACTGCAGCTGTTTTTTCACGGGAGCAGAAATTTATTACAGCCCTTTGGTCATAAACACTAAGTACCTGTGAATCATTAAAGGTACATCCAGTTCAGTCCTCAATCCATGTTATCTTTTAGCCTTCCCAGAAAAATCTCTGGCTGTACGCAATTTTGTTACCACAGTGATAACGGGATAATCAAAATGCGCTGAAGCCTGCTGTAGGTCTTTTTCCTTTGGGAAGTTCTGAATATGCTCCATAACAAGAGGCTGTGACAGTAGCTCGGTTTGCCCGTTCACAGCTCCAGTGACACCTCAGGTTAGTCTTGCTTTCTCCAGCATCTTAAGCTTTTAAATCACAAGATTGCTTTGGTTGAAAAAGACATTTAACATCATTGAGTTGCCCCGTTCCCCAGCACTGCCAGGTCCCCCCTGCCCCCTGTCCCTCAGCACCACCTGGACACGGCTGGGAAACCCCTGCAGGGATGGGGACTCCACCACTGCCCTGGGCAGCCTGGGCCAGCCCTGGACAACCCCAACGGGGAAGAAATTGTTCTTCCTGTCCAACCTAAACCTCCCCTGGTGCAACTTGAGGCCACTTCCTCTTATCCTAAAAGCACAGGATGTTGGGAGAGCTGTGGAGAAGAAATTTTTTCCTGATATCTAACCTAAACCTCCCCTGGCACAACTTGAGGCCAATTCCTCTTATCCTATTGCTTGTTATGTGGGTGAAGAGACCAATCCCCACCTCACTACATACCATTGGCTTCAGCCCATCGATCCATCCTGTCCAGACCCTTCTGTAGAGCCTCCCTGCCCTTGAGCAGATGATTGAAAAACCCACCTAACGTTGTCATCTGCAAACTGAGTGAGGGTGTGCTCGATCCCCTCATCCAGATCACTTTAAAGATGTTAAAGAGAACAGGCCCCAACACCGAGCCCTGGGGGACACCACTGGTGACTGGCCACCAACTGGATTGACCGCCATTCACCAGCATTCTCTGGGTGCAGCCATCTAGCCAGTTTCTTACCCAGCGAAGAGAACAATCCAAGCCACAAACAGCCAGTTCCTCCAGGAGGATGTTGTGAGAAACAGTGGCAAAGGCTTTACTAAAGCCTACATAGACAATGATGTCCGCAGATCCTTCCTCATCCCCCAAGTGCGTCACCTTGGAGATCAAGTTGGCCAAGCAGGATCTGCCTTTCATAACCCTATGCTGACTGGACCCGGTTGCCTGATTGTCCTGTACGTGTTGCATGATGGCACTCAAGATGATCGGCTCCATAACCTGGTACTGAGGTCAGACTGACAGGCCTGTAGTTCCCTGGATCCTCCTTCTGGCCCTTCTTGTAGATGGGAGTCACACTGGCTAACCTCCAGTTGGCTGGGACCTCCCTGGTTAGCCAGGACTGCTGGGAAATGATGGAAAGAGGCTTGGCGATCACCCCTGCCAGCTCCCTGCATCCAGCCCCATAGCCTTGTGTGTGTCTACGCGGTATAGCAGGTTGCTAACCATTTCCCCTCGGAGTATGGGGGCTTCATTCTGCTCCTCGTGCCTGTCTTCCAGCTCAGGGGTCTGCGTACCCCAAGAACAACTGGTCTTACTATTACAGACTGAGGCAAAGAAGGAGTTAAGTACCTCAGCCTTTTCCTCATCCTTTGTCACTATGTTTCCACCTGCCTCCAGTAAGGGATGGAGATTCTCCTTAGCCCTCCTTTTGTTGTTCACCTATTTACAGAAACGTTTTTAATTGTCTTCTACAGCCATAGCCAGATTAAGTTCTAGCTGGGCTTTGGCCCTGCTAATTTTGTCCCTGTGCAGCCTCATGAGATCCTTGTAGTCCTCCTCCGATGCCTGCCCCTTCTTCCAAAGGTCGTAATATTGCACTACAGGTACCAAAGGTCTGTTGACTCAGGTGGAGCTGCCCTCAGAGCAGCTGCTGATGCCCTTTTCCATCTGCCCTGGCCGCAGTCCAGGGCCAGCCTTGATCACACACAACCCAACGCTAAGGATGACACCACACTTCCCCGAGACAAAGCAAAGTCCTTCTGCAACGACAGCTCCGAAGAGGTGTGATCCATTGCCAGCCGCGCTGTGCTCTGCCTCTGCTGTGCCCCAGCTTGCGCTGTGGTCACCAGAGGTGCAGTAGCCCAGCTCGCGCAGGCAGCCACAGGCAGCAGACAAGGAAGCACAGCGCTTCGGCAAGGCACCGACTTCTTCAGAGGTCTTTCTAGAAGCTGCGTGCTCGTGGCCTGGCAGGTGAGGATCTCCCCATACCTCAGTCCAGCACATACCATCCACAATACTTACTGCTGTCTGGAAAAACGGGAGGAGAAGACTGGCAGTTGCCTGGTGGCTGTGATGGGATTTGGCTTCTGGAAGCTGCACTCAGATAGTCGAGATGCTGTGACAGTTTGTACAGTGGTTTGATCTTCTCGCGACCCAGTGATGAGCGGCTGCTGTGCGCAATGGTTACCTGAAGGGGCGAATCGTGCAGCCTGGTCACCCCTGCAGCCCCTGCAGCACCGACCCAGCAGCGCTGGGGATGCCCTGAGGAGCAGTCAGGGCTGTGGCAGCCTGGAGCAGGACTGCAGCTGGGTGTTCCTGGAGTGACAGCCCCCTTGCCATCCTGCAACCAAGACATTTGTGCCACACAGTGCTCCAGGAAGCCGTTAGCCCCGGTGATGCTCACTTGCTGTTGCTGCTAGTTGTCTTTTTCTTCCTGCAGAGATGCAAACAGATAAATTGGCACCTTTGACTGATACGAAGCAGAGGTGATAGTACCTAAAATCATTACACTCACTTCGCTTGACCTTATTTGTGGGCAAAGAAAAAAAGAAAAAAAAAACCCCACCAAAACTAGACCTAGGACTTCAGTTGTTTTCCAGCACTGCTTTTGGCTGACCAGGAAGTGCTAGGTTAGGCTGGAGCAACGATCTCACCATCACAGCAAGAGTGCAGTAAGGGTTTGTAGGGGTTTTGCAAAGGTTCCTGGTGTAGGCAGGAAGTCATCGGCTGTTATCTCACA
>NW_010398126.1:23320-25926 GCF_000710305.1 Buceros rhinoceros silvestris | reverse complement strand
CATCGGCTGTTATCTCACAGCAGATCTGGACCACAAATAAGACCTTCCTGGATTTTTGCAGAAGGCAGGTATGCGATGTCCCTGTGTGTCCTGGTCGCAGTTAGAACAGAACTAATCAGTGGTGTCACTGTCCAGCTCAGCCTCTGCTCAGTGACGGCACTTGCTCAAGTCAGCAGCACGTTTGTGCAGACAGGGTCTGCTTTGAGCAGCGACAGCGCTGGATGATCAGAGTTACTACCAGGGACGGGGGTGCAAACGCATTCCCTCAGTGCCTCCCCTGTATATCTGATTTGTTACCAAACTTCGTAGAGCTTCCTGGTTCTACGAGAAGACAACTGCTGGTATCTTCCTCAGGGGAGGTGGAGCTCAGAAGTGGTTGCAGTAGCTGTTATTTTGCCATCCTGTCCCCCTTTCAGCTGTGAAGTTCCGTTGCTGACATTGACGTAACACGTCCCTTTCTTGAGTTTGAGTTGCACCTGAGCCAAAGCTGCTTCTCAAGTCTGTGTAGCAGAGCCTCCCTTTTGGTGACTGCAGATGTGGAAGGGTAAGAACATGGGGGGAAAGAAATGATGGGCTTATGGAGACCCTTCTAGTGGCCTGGACTCCCCTGGGGAGTCACACCCATCAGCTGCTGGGAGGACATCACCCAGAGACAACTGTCATGTCACCAGTCCCGTAATGCCGTTGTGAAGGTACAGTTTCGGGACAGAGTCAAATATTACACGTAACTTACCGTCATGTATTTCTTAAGTATTAGCCACGCCTTAGTCAGCTCTGAGGAGCTTGAAGAGTTTGGGACTAGGATGACGAGCTGCCTTGAATGAGTATTTCTGTCCTAGCAGATGTCACTAAAACAGTTTGGCCAACTTCCTAAACAACCCATCTCACCTCGTTTTGGAGTTAGGGCAATAGCTTCACGAACTCAGCTGGGCTGGTCCCTGCTAGTTCCACACTCAGCAGTTACGACTCCTTTTCCCAGCATGACTTGCAATCACATCAAACACTTCCGCCATTCTGACAAAATTAGTATGACCACGGCCAGACGAAAAGTCAAAGCCAAGGGCATTTCTGCTAAAAAAGAGAGAGACTGTGCCCATAAAACCATTTAAAACAACAACAAAAAAGGAAACCGCAAAACCACACTTCATCTGTTTGACCAGCACAAAGACACGACTGAATTGTGCAGTTCTTCGTTATTGTAACGTGTTTTCCAAACCACCGCGTAGTACTTGCCAAGCGTCCTCCAGCCTCCTGAGTACTCGCAGCAATATTTGGAGGCAAAACTGACTTCCAACACCAAATGCCAGAAATCCGGGCACTTAAGGCTGTACCCTGGGAGCGTCCCACTCAGCAAGGCCCTCAGAAAGTGCATACCCAAGCCATGCACGACCAACAGCACCCAAAAACAGGTCCCTGCTCTGAGGAACCAGCTGCTGGCCACAGCTCCAGCACCGATGTTCTTGGTGGAGACAACCCAGGCTCTCCTTACCCCTGCACTCCCCTTCTACTGGAAGTTTGCCATCAGATTAAGGCGCTTTTCTCTGCCTTGGGTTTCTGAGCGCTTCCCATTCCTTGTTCTTCAGAGTCACTGTGTGGTGTATGGGAATAATTTTCTGTAGCCATTGTTTCAAACAAATTAGCTATGTTTCTTTGCTGAGGGAGACTCTTGGAAACACATTTTCCATGATGTGGCTGAGTGTTGGCAAGGGTCTGTTTGAGAAACAGAAAATCCCCTAAAGCGGGTCCCAACACAACTCCCCGCAGGGCAGCGGCTCTGAAAACTGCAAACACCATTTTTAAAAAAACACACAAGCAGTGTATCAAAATCACGAGGTGCCAAGCGAAACTCAAGAGGCAAAATGTTCCAAGAAGATCACATTTCTTACCAACACCAAGCCCTGCCTAACCCTTCAAATAGGACTTTGAGTCCCAGGGGAAGTCCCGGGTGGTGTCACTCCGCTCATGGCACCAGCCATCTGCCCAGTATAGTGCTTATCTACTTCAGTGCCATCTGCACCCACAGGGCACCTTCGCCAAGTGCCCACTCCAGATGTCTACCAGAGAATGGCTCAAACAACATAAAAGAAGAAAGGTCATAATGTGATGCAGTTTTGTAAGCACAAGGCTGCCTGACTCGTGCAAAACCCACCCCAGACTGCAGGTCTTGTTGCCTTTCTGAGTAACGTCCCCTTCCATGGAGGAATCCACACACGCTTGACTTGGGCATCAGTTTATCTTACAAAGACTGCATCAACCCTTCCGAGTTCCTGCTGCCTGCGAGCAACACAGGCAAAGAGAACGGACTCAGGAAAATGAGCTGCTGTAGAACAAATTTTCATGAGTGTCCTGATTTCCAGAAGCTATCCTCGTGTTTGGCTGCTTGCTTGAACAAGCACAAACGTCAAGGTTCAGTAGTGGCAGGACAGTTAATGTAACGTGGGGCTGCAACTCTGACCTAAAGTGTTTGCACAGGCAATTATCATATTTAGACATAATAATTAATGGCTGAGTCTAAATGACAGGATTTACTACTATGTAACACAGACGGTTAATGGCACGTTAAGAGTTATTTGACGGTTATATGAAAGTTATGAAGAGATTTCCCT
>NW_010398126.1:20295-23249 GCF_000710305.1 Buceros rhinoceros silvestris | reverse complement strand
CTACAGTAACTTCTGGGTATCATGACATCTGGATCAAGGTGAATGAAATAACTAACCTTTCCCATTTCAGCAATAAAGCTTCTTCTGCTCCATTTCTGCTTCAGCCAGTCCAGCACTTCCGGGATAAAGATGAGAAAGGAGGCTGTGCAGAACCGAGCAGCAAACGAAACGTCCTTTGATCATGTTTTACTGCTGAGATGATGTGAACAGCGAGAAATGAGACACAAAGGCCTTCCTGTTCTTGTGAAATCACATGTAAAATAAAGTTTGCAGTATCTCGTCTTGGAAATGGATTAATAATATACTGGAAAAAACAATTGTAAAAGATAGTGCGCATTCATCAACTTACTACTACTTATCCACGTTGTGTCAAAACGAGATCACTAAATATTTAACACAAACCAGGTAAGTCCAGCTGGACGGTGCTACCACCAGTGGTGCCGTGGGTACGGGGAGGCACAGTGCTGAGCAGACAGCTCTGGCAGACTGGCTTTTAATTTAAAATAAACAAACAGACAACAGGAAATAAAACCACTCTGTTCTTCAGTCAGTAAAGTAATTTGAGCAGAGCCAGTCCTCGTGCGTGGTGGGAAGGTCTGCAGCAGCCTTCCAGGCAGTGGTTTCGCAGGCTGGAACTGACACCAGTAAAACTCTTCCTCCTCCGCAGCACTCCTGACTTTTCTGCGGAAGCACTTGTCGTTAAACGTACCCAAATCCCCACCGCTGAGGATAACTAACAGCCAATCACCCTCCTCCTGCGAGGTCCCCACTGCCCAGCACTGCCGAACCACCGCGGTGGAACATCCCTTGGACACAGCGTGGGCAGCTGCCACAGAGGACGGTGTTGAATTTCTAGCGTCAATTCGCCACCTCGTGGACTTACCTGACCCGAGGATCTGTTGATCCTGTCGGACCACAGCTGCCGGGTCAGCCCCATGGGCTGCTCCTCCCTCAGCTCCAGGACAGGGGGCGGCCAGGCAGGCATAGCAAGACCCCACAGCTACCCGAGACAGAGCCTAAGTCAGCCACACCTCACGGCTGTGTTTTCCTCTGCAGAGCGGTGACCTGCACCGATAGCTCCATTCCAGAGGGGAAAGGCAGGCTCTGGTTCCACTGGAAGCAGCCACCACCCATGGACAGGAGACAGCAGAAACGTGGCAGCCCCTCGTGAGTCACCTCCCGCAGGAACTCAAGGGGACCACGCAGAACCCCACCGTGTGGGCAGGTGCTGCCAGGGGGTCATCAGCTGGAAAAGGTCGGAGCTCTCCAAGGGACACCTTGGAGCTCAGAGGAAGAGGGGATGAACTAGTCCTGAGTAACGGCGCGTGAACTCCGCACGCTCCGGGGCTTCACGTGAGAGCAAGGGGCACATAAAACTGCAAATCCAGGGGCAGATTCAGCTACGACAAACCTGTTTGGTTTAACAGCAGTTAAAAGTATTAACCAAAGAACAAAAAACAGTGAATATGAATTAAAATTCTGACAGGAATGGAATGAAAGAAGAGCAGGGAGACCGGTCTGGGTTTATTAGTACGAAGGACCAGCTGCTTAATCATTCAGGGAAGGTCATTTCATGTATTCGGACACGAATCTTTGAATAGAAAATGCTTTCTGTACTTTAAAAAAATAAAAAAATAACTGACATGGTGTTCCATAACCACTCTTCACCTCAACCTGCTTAAAAAAATTTTCTGTTTGAGTCACTCACAGGAAGTGAGACCATTTGAGCCCCTTCTGTGCCATGAGTCCAGCGACAACAGGGACAGATGAACCAAGTGGTGGCCATCACGTGGTGCTCTAACCCACACAGTTCATTTCTCTGATTGATTGCAAACTTCCTGAGAATCACTGTGCTCTCTGCATAAACACTGAACAAAAAAGGCACAAACAGAAGAAAAAAGAAATTAATTTTCCTCTCCAGCATGTCCTTTCCAAGCTAAAGTTAATCCTTTACCAAAGTCAGTAAATCTGACTTCCATGCTTTAGCTCTGACTCATTTTCTCTCTAACAAGCTCCTAATCATTATCCACTTCCTCGGGGAGTTTATGGGGACAGACACTGCAGTACCATGACTACTAAACAAACCCCTGAAAACTGGAGGAAAGCCTTCCAGAAAATGCAGATAGATTGCTGAGCTGCTCTGCTATCCTCCTTTCTTGCCTTCTCTGACCAATTAGTTGAATTACATATGCACTGGTGTTAGCAATAAATAACCCTGCACACAAGAGGGAAATTTTCCACAACGAGAACAACCAGCCATTGGGATAATCTCCCCAGGGAAGTGGGGGAGTCCCCAGCGTTGGACACTGTTAAGATTTGGCTGGACGGGGCTGGGCCAGCTTGTCTAGAAGAGCTTGTGCCAGGAAAGGTTGGACCAGATGAGTCTTGAGTCCCTTCCAACCTGGGATTCCATGGAAATTGGAATTCCATGGAAATTCCAAAATTCCATGGAAAATGGATGGAGTGTGTGTCAGCCATCTGTGCAGCACAGCTGGACACACAGTGCAGGACGTACAGGTGCACGGTGCACACGCACTAAGCATACCAAATCAGCAAAGCTTTCTGCTACGCATTTGCGTACGGCCAGGAAAGACAGTGGCCTTCACGTGACGAGTGATGCCACCAAGCCCTTGACCTCCAGATGCCAGTCAAATTTCGGGGTCCAGGTAGGAGGTTGCAAAGCTGAGGTTTGCATCCTGAAATCGAGGGTACAGCAAGACAAGGCAGACCTTTAGCCCTCACTTCTCTGCGTGGCTCCTTCCTGTCTCTTCGGGAGGTTCCTGCCTCTCGCTGCATGTGTCACAGCTCACTGATAGAGTCCGACTTAACATCAGTCCAGGGTGTCATTTTGGTTCATCAGCAGTACTAATGGGAAGGGAGTTAGAGCAAAAGGGAAACTGAGGAAAGGATGCCAAGTCACATCCATGTTTTCTGAGTTCAAGAGGAAGCGGTGC
>NW_010398126.1:11902-20145 GCF_000710305.1 Buceros rhinoceros silvestris | reverse complement strand
AGCAGGAATAATCTCAAATACGATCCCATTAAAATGATGCCTGGAACCTCAAATGAACGTTTCTTTATTCTCACTCTGAGGATGAAAAGGATCCTGCAGTGACCCTCCCATCACATGCAAACTCATCCTTGGTGGCACTCGTCATTCACTGCCAGCCTCTTGGTCTCCGCTATTTCTCCTGTAACCGCAGATTTCATCACCTCTGCGGTATTTTTCTGATATACAATCTAATGCCCCACTAGATCTCTCTCTCTCTTTCTCTGTAATTTGGAAAGATGAAGTTTTAAAACATCCTCAGCTTTAATATAAACAGAAAATGGGGGGGTGGGGGGGTGTAAAAGGAAAAAAGTCCTCTGGTATTGAAACCACAAGACCTTGCTGCTTGGCACATAACCCACCGAAACCGGACAATTGTTAGTCATGACCGTTTCCTTTACAGCTCGCGACATTTGCCTCATGGAATAAGTGAATGAGCTTTTGAAACCACCTCAGAGAGCGCAGCCACATGCAGCCACTGAGTCGGCATCACATACACAGCAACTCCAGTTTCCATTTCAGACATTCCAAAATACTGAAAATCAAGCCAGAATGTCCAATAGCCCTGATTTAGCGTCCAACACTTGCTAAAATTTCCAGGAAACCCATATTTATGCAAACTGTGCCAGAGCTATGCTGTACAAAGCATTTTCAACTGCACTTTGGAAAGAACCGTGAGTTGAAGCAGCAGAGAAGAAAAACCATTCCAAATCTACAGCCCATTAACACATCGAAAACGCTGGCTAATTAATTGTATTAAAGATGACCTTTGCTTCTGCGTCTCTGCTTATCAGCAACCTTATTTTAAACACTTAAAAAACATTTAGAGAGAATCGTGATTGCAAGAAACCATCCGAGTAGCCGCAAGCATGGCTGGATTCTAGAGGAGTAAATTCTAAACGTTTTTCAGGATGTTTGTGGTTATGAGTATCTGATGCACAGAAATAAACTAAATTAAACAAAAAAGATAAATCAGAACACCACTTTCAAACGTGTGGTGGGCAACGGCTGGCTGCAATGACAGACCATTCTGCACCCCACTAGATGGAGCTGCAGGCTAGGAATATGGTCAGAGGCTTCCCTAATCCCAGGAAAACCCTCCGCAGAAGTCAAGTTCCTTTGCCTCTTGCCTAAGGGACACACCAAACCTGAGCATCGTCTGAGGAGTGAGCTCCTGCACCTCTACGTAAAGCCCAGGCATAAAGAGGTGCTGTGCAGCCATCACTGCAAGGACATCAGCTCCGGTAAGCCAAAGCAGCCAGCTAGAAACCAAGCAAAAAAAAAAATACGTGAAGAGATCACCACCACAACCGGGAAAAGAAAAAAAAAAAACGAAACACCAAGCCCGGAAATTTAACCAAGCAAAAAAAAAAATACGTGAAGAGATCACCACCACAACCGGGAAAAGAAAAAAAAAAAAAGGATCAACCAGCTCCGTAAATTATGCAAAAGTTGTTTTGAAATCAAAAGGCGGATGAAAAATAACTTCTATTTTAAATCCATTTCCCAGCTTTGGGGCTTCAGCCCAGTTTGCGCTGGCTGGGTGAGGTGCGGTAGCGGAGGAGGACGGTGGGTTTTGAGGCCGTTTTTGCCGAGAGCTGTGCATCAGCACACCACAGATGGCCTGCACACTACAAAGCCACTTCAACAGGAGGCTGAAACAGCACTGAAATGCAGCTGGCAGGAGGAGGACTTGATGGTCTTAGAGGTCTCTTCCAACCAGATAATTCTATGACTCCGTGTCAGGGACCTGGGCCTGGAGGATTTCTTGCTGGAATTGCATGGAATGCAGCCCTTTTCTTCAAAAATCATGAACTGCAGCCACCCAGCTGAAAAGAGCTTCACCAGGAAGTGGTTTCCAAAAGAAGAACATGTTTAGGAATGACAGTCACCAAAAACTCGTCTATAGACCTTGATTTTATTCTCCCAGATACAACAGAGGAGAGAAAGGAACAGCTGCTCCAGCTATGGTTCACCCCATGAGTCACTACACCAACTGAATTTAGCTGGTTGTTCTTCACAGTAAGACAATCCCATTCACCACCCAAGCTCCCAGGGCATCCATAAATATCTGTACAAAGATTAGTCTCTATGTCAGAGAAAGGCCCGCTATCCTGGTCAATCCCAGGTCCTTCCACACACACCCCGGCGCTCAAGACTGCGAGTAGAACAGCGGGGCAGAACGAGCCTAAGGCCAGATCTACAACAGTTACAAACATCCCAGTTCCTGAACTGGAACGTGACAGGACCACCATATGACAAGTGCTATAGAGGGCAGACAGATGCCAGGCATTGGTGAAGTCATATTGAAACACTAAGGATCTGCATGAACATCTGGAAGACAGATGCTAACCCGTGACAGCCAATGGGACAGACTGGGCCGGCCACGCTGAGAAAAGCGGATGGACGAGCGCAGCGATACAAGGGCACGCTGGAAAGTCAGTGTTACGGTTTACGGTGAGAACAAGGAGACCACCAGGACATCCTCTCGGGCAGACGTGCTGTTAAAGAAGACGACTCCACAAGGGGAAGTACTGTTGAATTCTTTTAATAACACTAGGAAAATACCATAGTATTAAAGTCCTGCAGGGGATCCTCAGAAGGTTATTGTGGTCACGATTTCTTTGTGTTTATAAACCAAATCTTTTGTTTTCCCCCCAGCTGAGTTTTCTTTAAAACCAACTAGTCCTTGACAGCGGTATTTCCAGTTAAAACACAGCTAACCTATAAATACCTGAATACCACAACACACACTGTGTCCGTGGGGTTTCTTGAAACCTTAGTGGAAATCATGGTCAATCTATTCAACACAGGGAAGCAAACGTCGATTTGTTAAGCGGGGAATGTAACAGCCAGTAAAGAATACATTGCATACATAATACAGAAAAAAAAATTATCATCTGGAGTATGTGAAATTACAATGATTTTGCACCTTAAACTATTAGAAGTTACTCTGTTGGCCAAGACTAATCCACTGAAGAAGCAGAATGTTGGTCAGAAGTCTAACGTTTCCTGCACCAGCACAGAGAGAGAGGAAGCAGTCCACCGCTGTTAAAGGAAAACATGAAATCCAGCTCATGTTTCTGGTTAGGGATCGATTTCTTCGGGAACGACTGTTAACATAACGTCTTCGTTGCCCCTGCGTACAACCATGTTCAGCGTACTGTCCTTTTTAATAATGTCACTGACATCACTGGCTGAACTTATCGACTGTCCATTGATGCTTATAATCACATCGTTGTCCTTCAGGCCACCGCTGAAAACACAAAGCAGCAATGGGTTACTTTCATTGCCATTTCATTGTCCTTACAACACTGTTTACAAAAAAAGCTGGCTGGACTCTCCCCCATTTCCCCCCCGACGGCGGCTGCACAGAGACACCGCGGGCGGGCAAACAGCCATCAGCGTTTGTGAGGCGGTGAAGGTCACAATGCAGAAACCTCAGCAATCGGGTGGAGGTGCAGGTTTGGTGAATCCCGTATTGCACTGTCTTCAAAGGAGCTCCCTGCTGCAAGGAGCGCAGCAATTCTGCAACAGGACTGCTCATTCGGTAGGAGAGAGACGTGTACTTTTCTTGTAAAATAATTGCCCCAGGCCCTCGGTTTAGAGGGGAAATTTTCCATGCAAAGCAATTGGAGTGGCACTATGTGTTAACCCACGAGGGATTTCGGTCCCAGGTCCACGCTGGTCTCCACACAGAGCTTCCTGGCAGCCCCTTCAGCTTTAAACCTGCACACAGTGACACACGCTGCAACCTAGCCCCGTCGCCAAACACGCATCCGTGTCCTTCCTCTTGCCTGCCTGCCCATGGCGCCCAGAATGCCTTCTCCTGAGCTCACCACCGTACGCAAACCAACAACAAAACCCTCCTGACTCTAAGCAAGACGGGCCAGAAACGGAGATGGCACCACCTGGGCTGCGGGTCTCTCCCGGAGCTGGCTGAGACTGCTGCCAGGACCGAGAGACGGGGTGGTGAGGGATGCCATCGACCACAACATCTTGCCCAGTCTTGCACAAGGATCTGGCTCCGAGTTATGGAAATATTAACCAGTAACCAGATCAGACATGATTCAACCCTTCAGCATAATCCTTCTTTACAAAACCACAGAGCAGTCATCGGCCTCTTCCACCCGCCGAAGACGCCTTACATGAGCGTCTCCTGCAAGCAGGGTGCCTTGGCCAACGTTTGCAGCAGATCTGGTCGCCTACTGAAAACACAGCTTAAAACATTTTCATGGGAGAAACCATTCCGGATGATCTCGGTCTCTCTGCAGCCTCTCCTCTCAACTCACACCCAGAACAGGTCACTGCAGAACTGCCCTGATGTTCTCCCCGCATCCGACACAACGTGCGCTGGGAGAGGAAACCTCCAGCACAGGGACACCCACAGGCAGGGGGGCCGGCAGCGAGGGAGACAGAGCAAACGCGGGCTGCACTGGAATTGCCAGGCCAGCTTTCGGATGAAGCATCCTGATTTGAGTTGGCCTCAAGTTACGAGGGTGCATCACGCTGCATTGCTCCTCTCCCTCTCTCCGCTAGTGCCTGTACTCCTGTAACGAATCTCCTGTACCTCCAGGTCGGACCTGCGTGTCAGGGCGGCGAGGTCAGTCCCACGCTGCAGCAGCCACACTAGTCCTATGCTAATGCAGTTTAATTGGACGTTATGGACATACACCAACAGCGCTGCCCGCAAGAATTACCGACAGTGCAGCAACGCCAGCTCTCCAGTGTGCTCTCTGTCGTGGTGTGTCTTACAGCAGCATCCAAACTGCAGCAAGAAGGCATCACCCAACCAGCCTCACGCTCTAGGAGGTAACACGTGCCTGCTCCAAACAGTCCCCTGCCTGCACGCCTTTGGTGCTACACACACCTCTCTGGGGCCACAAAGATTTACTCTTCTCTTAAGAGAAAATGAATTGTCTCCCACCTCCTACCCTGGATTACTGAGCTTTTTCGTACCAAGCAAACTCTGAAAGGGAAGCGTCTCCAGCAAGAGCCAGCCAGCCCAGAGCCGGTGACCACACACCAGATGCTGTACTTCACAGCCAGGCACCTCGTGAAGCGTGGTACCAACCGGCTGGTGGGCTTCTGAGCAAATACTGAGTAACACGAAGGAAAAGGTCAGCTCTCCAAAACCAAATGCACGTTCCAGTAACATGCCTCCTGACAAAGCTCTCACAGGAAGAGTGTATCTCCTGCCAAGAGAGGATTTCACCCCGATGGCGGCACGCCAGGAGAGCTGGTGGGCTTGCCCAGCACTGAGGTCTTCACGAGGTGGCCACAAAGCTTCTCCCGCGCTCTCCTAGAGGAGAGACCAGCAGGGCGGTGGGGAGCAGGCACAAGCAACCGTCTCTATTCAGCTCTGGCCAGATGTCTTGGAAGCAATCGCTGAGAAAAAGGAAAATTGAGTTTTCACGCCCACTGAGCCCTTGCCCTTTTGGCCAGGAACGCTGACAGGGCTCTGCTGCAGTAACCTGATTCGTTCGTGATATTGCCCATCAGGGACCAACTACAATCACACACCAACTGCCAGCAGACAACCTAACAGCCATCAGATGGTCGTAACTGTGTTAATTAGCATCAGCGGAGCAGCCAGTTAATCAGGGAACGCTCTCTGCCGTTACCCCCTTGAGTCAGTGGCAGCGGTTTGGAGAGAACAGTACTTGGACTTACACTTCAGCTGGTGTTTCTGGAATTACTTCAATAACATAGGCCCCAGAGACAACATCAGGAAAGTCTTTATGGCGATCCTTCAGCTCTCTAGCTTTGCTGGAAAACGAAGAAACGGCAACAAAAGTATTTTGACACGATGGGAAAAAAAAAATCATGCATTTTTACTGAGTTAAGTCACTTAACATTCACTAGCTGAGGTATTTTACACGTGTGGATGTGATGCTTCACAATTCTTTTTAACCCTTACAAGGAGTTCAAGAATTACTACACCGTTCGCATGCATATTGCTTTTTAATGCCTGTTTCTGGTAAAGACAATCTTTTCAATCAATACAGAGGATCGGAGTGAAAGCTTTTCAAAAGCTGGTCGCTACTGCAGAACTAGCAGATCCTGAAAGCCTGAAAAAAAAGCCCTTCAGGTTTCAGTGCTGTGTTATACCTGTGATCCTGCACATGGGAAAGCTTCTGGTTAATTCTACAGGACGCAGCAGCACCTGCTCGCGAGCCTTTTCTGGTTCGAGTACGAATAAGCAAGTCCACACAAAAGCTTCCTTTTACATTGAGTGAGTCGTTTAATGAAAATAATTTTATAGACACGGAAGTACGCACATAGCTGCTGTAATTCTGCCTGGACCCACATGACAGCATAGGAGAGATGGCAACAGCAGTAAGAGAGCCCCAGGAGAAATGAACAGTCACTAGCTATTCTCTTCTGAAGCATTAAGGAGAAGAAAAGGCCAGGGAGTTGTTTAAAAGCTCATACAAGAGTCTACAGGAGAGCTCAGCCACGTAGCAGATGCAGAGAAAAAGAGAGCAAAAATAGGCTGCGAGTTGTCGCCAGCGCCCCCAGAGGCACACGCTGCTGGTTCATCCTCCTGGCGCTTTCTGCAGATCATGAGCTTGATCCAAACGCATGCAGTGACCACGCTGCGGCAAGGTGAGGGACCACCAGGGGTACTTACCTCGGCGTGAGGGACATCATGCGTATGCCGATGTATTTCTTTTTGGTTATAGCTTTTCCTACAAAAGGGAAAACAGGTCTTGAATCGCTCCTGCCAGGAGAGCCTCCAAGGCTGCAGACCTCCCTGTTTACTACTATTTTCATCTTTTTATCTTCCAAAGCGGTGAAGTACAGTACCTTTAGCTTGTCTGTCATGGGATTCGGTCAGGAACTTCTTTATTTTATCCGATGGGATAGCAAATGAGATCCCTGCTGTAACTTTTAATGTGTTAATTCCAATGACTTCACCATCCTGGAGAAATAAGACACTTTTATTAGCAAACGTGAAACGCCTCAAAGACAAACGGATGAGTTCTTCCACCAACCCCAAAGACAAATTCACACACCACACTCTGCAGCTGGTTTCCAGTTTTCTAAATCGTTTGAGTCTAATTTTTTGAGTCTATTGACAAAACCTGTTCTACAGTTTTGGAAAACTGATGTGGGTATTCGTCTTGCCTCTAGCAGAGAAGGGATCAGATCTGGGCAGCTCTCCTGCTTGCAGCGGACGAGCAGCACATTCCACAGGCAATTTTGGTTTCAGCAGGCACCTCTCAAAGCATGGCGCCAACCCGTCCTGAGTAAATATTGCATCACAGCATCAAGAAAAATCACAGTTCGCCAAAATCACAAGCTTTTCCCGGAAACGTGAGAGTTTGGATAGAAACTCCAAGAGAGTTTCAGATAAAACATCTCTGCTGTCACCTCCTGGTTTGAACAGCAGCGTCCTTCTCTGGTCTACGCCAGAAGAAAAACATCCAGCCACACCATTTAAATGGTGCTGAAATTGTACCGCGAGGCAGGCGCCGCCAGCTCTCCAAGGCAGATCCTCTGACCAGCCCTGCTTCCAGTCTGCGTGGTCCCTCGAGGAGGACCACCGCCTCTCCTCCGACCCCGCGCGCCCCACCTGAGAGCTCCCACCCAGCAGCTGGGTTTTGCAGCCTGCTTCGCTTGTTCTCCCTCGGGCTTATCCCCAGCTGCCACAAGGTCAGCTCTGACTACGTTCTACAACATCAGCAAATAAACCCTGATACTCCGATAAGTCCATGGGGTTTTCCACCCCCTCCACGCAATATAAAGGGGTAGACAGGTATTTGAACCATGACGCCGAGTTTCTGGATACAAAAATAAACCACTGCTGCTGCAGGTGAACACTGAGAGCAAACGCCTCAACTTAGGAAAGTGCTTGTCACTTTTTGCAAGGCATGGGCAGAAAAAACGGGGCATTACACTTCCTCGGAACTATGCAAACCGTAAACACCTTAACTATTGAAACCCAAGCGTTTCTTGTCATTTGCCAACACAAACGCAGACAAGCGGTTGGTAAGAACCACGTGAACTGTGTGTAGCCAGCCAGACATCGAAAGCTCCAAATCCCATTTCGAGAGCAGAGCTGTGTTTGTTGGTTGGTTTGGGTGTTTTGTTTAGTTGGGTTTTGAACTCAGAAAGTCATAAAAGCTTGATGCCAAGCAAACTTAAAGGAACTCTTACCAGGTTGACTAGGGGTCCTCCGGAGTTTCCATACTGAAAATGAA
>NW_010398126.1:402-11804 GCF_000710305.1 Buceros rhinoceros silvestris | reverse complement strand
AGGGAAAGATTGTGTTTTAATATCTACCTCTTAATTGAGGGCAAGCAAAACATAAAAGACACTTTTGACATATTTCCTCAGTAATTTTTTCATCGTCTATTAAATATGTGCAGTAGAACAGTCTTCACAGCCCAACCCATTATTGACACCCAACGCCACCCCTTTTAGCCGAGTTTTGCAAATGCTTAGTCCTCCTTCTCTTGCCAGGGTAAGGTTTTTCTTGTATTTTAACAGTACCACACTAGCAACTTTGGAGACTTTAGGACAGCTCTGGGAGCTGCGAGCGCAGGTTTCTTACAAGGCCAACGGTGGGAGTACACAAACTATTGTGTTGCCTCAATGCAGAAACAAACTTGAAACCTTAAACTGAGCTTGGCTTCTTTTTTAGAAAACACAATGGACTTCAAAAAGACGTGCCAGAGAATATTGCCTCCTCCCTCGTAATTTTGAAGTGACGGCAGATACTGCACTCGGTGCGGTTCCTTGGGGGATTTTGAAACAACAGCCAAGTGCTGCTGCAGCGCAGATGTCCGTATTTACAGGGACGAAAGAAAAGCCAACTGTGCTCACTGCTCTGAAGAACTGTATCACTGGAGAAGTTCTCAAAGCAGCTACTCAAGAAACCCCGCGCTGAAGAGGAGGAGGCTCAGAGCGGGACGTACGTTGATGATGGCGTCGGTCTGAATATAGTCCATATCGGAGTTGCGGAGCCCCAGCTCCTTCCCTCCACGCTGAGTGGTGCTAACGATCCCCGTAGTCACCGTGTTTTGAAGGGAAAACGGACTTCCAATTGCGACCACGAACTCTCCTGGCCTCAGGTCTGCAGACTGACCAAGCAGAAGAACTGGCAATTTACCCTACAAATCAAATAAAATAAAAAATTCAAATGTTGTTAAGGCCGGTAGAACAAATTCTGCAGAAATATGAAGACATAAGTAGAGCAGAGGAAGAAGAGAGGCTTTTATCCCTTGGGGATTGAGCTCGCCCTGTTTTCTTTGAATATCTCACGTGGCTCTGTACAGAAACATCTCGAGGAACTTCTGCTCTCCAGCGCGGGCTCTGTCGACTGTAGGGTACCCATTCAGTCAAAACCAATTAAAAGACCAAAGGAATATTTATGCTGTGCTGTACAAAGCAAACATCTGATGCTACTAGGAATGAGTAGTTTCCAAAGGCTTCTTGAAATAATTAGCCTACAGCTGCTGAAGTAAAAATAATGTATTGTGTAAGAGTGAACACTAAAGAGTCATGAAAGCAACAGCCAAAGTGTCCCAAACGTGCATAAGTGCAGTTAAAAGCATTTTATACTCTCATAAGACACCAGCTGATGTTTCATCTTAGGTTTTTTCAATGGAGTATCTCTCCTGAATAATTATATTGCCTCCTACAAACACTGATGTCTTCTGAAGACGCTGGTATGTAAAGACTTGATGAGGTTTCTCTGTTATGACAGTAGGAGATACCATTCTATTCTCCTTTCAAGCTCTTCTCTCTAAACATGTTAACTACCATGGTATTGAAGACATTCCCACAAAGACACAACACACTCTTAAAGCCCAGCATCAACAGAGATCACCGCAACTTACAGCAACTCAAACAACAAGGCGGGGGGGAGGTGGGATCCGCACGCCCTGCCAAGGCAATGGATCAAGGGAACCGAGTAGGGTTTCTGCTCCGGCTGGGTAACAGATGATTCAAACCGGACCAGTAACCCCCGCAGCAAGCAGAAAACAGCCGGGAAGTTCTCAAGGCTCCTTCTCGCCAGGTCGTTAAGAAGGGTGTTCTGAAACAGGTCAGATTTCAAATAAATACTCTGCCTTTCTTCCTCACCTGCCTGCCTGCAAAACATGCCCTGGGCTCCATTTCTTCTTTGCTGCTTATTTTTAAAAATCGGTCTTTACCCTTTCAGTGATGTTACAAGACTGTTAATCCTTTTACGTTTAACCTGTGGTCCAAACCATCCTGACCCTCTCCAGGTATTTAATTGTGTCACTAGACGATTTCTGTTAGCATCAATGGGGCTGGACATGTACAAATTCAGGTTTCATGTTAACCATTTGGAGGATGAGGGGGTTACTGAACCCTAAATCAAACCAGAAGTCTCAAGGGATCTCTCTTTTGCTCGGCAAACCTAACTGTAACAAAGCTTTCCTCCAAGCTTGCCCCACTTTGAACTCCTTTCCTTTGCTCGACGAACCCGGCCCCCAAAAGAAAGAGGCATTAGTAAAACCGTCCAGAAGCGGCCAGTGATTCTAGATGTAGTGGAAGGCCCACCTAGAGATTAACTTCAACCACTTTCCAAGGAAGGGGTAACACAGCCACTTCATTAACCATCGGGGTCCTTCAAGATATCCTTGAGTGGTGTCCCTGAAACAGAGGTACCAGTTGGCTCCATCCCCCTTCTTGTACATCCCTCCTTCCAGAAAACACTTCCAGAGGAAAGTGCCTTTTCCTCCCCACACCCGTTCCAAAGCAGACAGATTTACGTGCCTACACTCAGAGGGATCATCCAGCTTCTACACTGCCTGCTCACCCGGCAGAGAGAAGGCAGCGTTAGTATGCCCTGATTACTGGTACAGATTCCCCAGGCAGGGACAGCTTTGATTCACAAGTTAACAGCAGCCGAATCATTACTAAGTTTTGGCAAAAAGGGAAAATATTACGTGTTTAAAATGGAAATCATGAGTTAGCTCTTCGGGGTCTTTTGCCATCAGCAGTTTGAAAGCCTGTATCAATGAGTCACCCTCAGGGACAAGAATCCACTAATACAAACTAACCCAAATGTCCATTGCTTTGTATTTTTCACCTACAGTTTTGTCTCAAATATCTTAGGAGCTGCATGATGCCTGTGAAGTGGAAAGTAAAAAATAAAAGACCTCAGTCATCGCTACATGCCGCTGCAAATACAGAAGTTGCGGGTTTAACATTTACCAAGCCCGGTCCTGCGTTTCCTTTATCGAGCGTTGCTACAATTCCACCAGCAAAGTTTGACTCAGATGACCAGACTGTTTCAATAAAACCCACTGCCAAACCCCAGACAGCCTAAGATGCTCTGTGGAAACTCATCTTTTAGTCTCCAGACAGCAAGAAAATAATTAACCAACTGCTGGTTAAACGGAATCAGTTGGAAGAGCAACAGCATAGGCACATAGTAAGGAGAAAAACGTTTCCCTTCCTCATGCCCTTCCAGAGGAAAGTTTTCACAGCCCTAGATAAACCCAACCAAGGCCATGGCTCCCTTCTGGGAAGGGCTCAGCGGCGACACCCAGCTTCCCCATCATGCTTGGGGCGCGGCAGACCAGCGGCGACACCCCAAGGTGACACTGCTGAGCAAGTTCATCAGCTCGGCCCGCAGCCCTGGCTCCGAGGGACCTCTCCAGCCCGGCAGGAAGGGGCAGCTACGCTTAGCTGTGCTGGGAAGCACGCGGTGCATGCAACACGAACAGCCCCATACGGGTATTGTTTGGACAGAGGGAGCACCCTGGCCCCCCCTTCTCTCGCCAGATGCTATTGAGCTTACGTAGCACGTGTTTTCAAGATGTCGCTGGTCAAGAAGTGCATCTCTTTTTGGCACTGCTTTTCCTTACTAAAAAAAACCCCAACAACACAAAAAGTGGCCTTTGTCTGTACCCCAGTGCACTGAAAACGGGTATTTTATAGAGGAGGAGGAGGTTTACCAGCAAATGAAACACAGAAAAACAAAAGAAAACAGAAATCTTTTCTATGCTACTAACGGGGAGGAAAAGACTGGTCGTGCACAAGGTTAAAGATTTATACAATGTTCCCAAGTTATAAAAACAGCCACGAAGCCAAAATTGCATTTGGCAGCCGAAGGAAAATACATGGCCCATCTCTGACTAACACGGTTACTTTGGACTCTGCGGAGCTTTCAAGCCTCTGCCTATACTCGATGCAAAGTCGAACACTGGTGGTGGGTCATTCCTGCGACCCCGGCAAAGAGGCTGGCAACCTTCCCTGTGCGAGGAACCGAAGCCAAGCGCAAAACACACCTTGTGCCGCACACACTGTGAAACACAGCTTTGGAAAACGTGTTTTCTACTCCCCGTGATTTGGCGGCGTGCTGCGGAGCGCACCAGGAGCTCTGTGTGGAAACTGTCTCGCTAGTGCCTCTACAATAAATGCCATGCAGAACTGGTTAAGATGAATTCCGTACACTAGAGTGGCTTTACATTTAGGGGTTTTCCTCGAAAAAAAGCTTTAAAAAGTAACACTGCCACATTCATAAACTTTCCATTATCAAAACCCCAGAGTATTATTTAAGCTGTAGAGAAAGGTGTTGAAGTGCTATCAGCAGAAGACCAACCAAAACCCCCGGACAAGCGTCCGAGTGGGAAGTTTGTCCTTCTGCAGCCTGCAAGAGGAGCACCGGGCGAGCAGCGTTGTCCGGGGGAAGGTACCAGACCAGCCTGCTGTGCCCTCAGCCCTTCCCCAGCGAGCTCTGGCCCAGCACAGCAGCGCGGTGTAAGCGCTTGGGTCTAGCGCCCTTAATTACCAAATCAACGGGCACTCTTCGGTTTTCACACGGTATCTGCTGGTCACCAGGATGATGACGGATTCTCTTCGGTTAACTACAGATTTGCCACGAGGGTTAATTAGAATCGCAGGCAAACCAACAAGCCCTGCAGCACAAGGAGCAGGAGCCAGCAACACCCAGCCCCTAAACCCAGCTTTCCCAGTGACTCACTGCATGACCTCGGGCAACACAGAATCTCTCCCTCCTTTTCTCCCCCTCCCTCCCTCCCTCCGTTTTCATTTGAGGAAGCCTCGGGGCTCTGCTGGGATCGTGTTTACTCAATAAAGCAAATCTGCAAGCAGGCATTCTGCAAGCACACAGAAATAGGACTAAACATGCAAACCCACAAGTGGCACATGACTCACTGTTTACAGCCAGCCAGAGAAGGAGCCGTTAATTAGCGCTAATATTTTAAGCCTTTCTCATCCCAACGGGCTTCAGACATTTTTATATACGGATTTGACTCAAACCCTGGATAAACATCACTCCCACGAAATGGAGAGCCACACACCACCACCAGAAACAGCTCCATCCAGCAAAGGGACACAGCCACCCTGGCACGAGAGGTGAGGAGGAGTATCGGACAGCGTCATCAGCCAGGAGCCAGATGTTCACCTGGGCCACACCAGCATATAGCGTGAATCGGGCAAAATAGGTGGAGCCTCGCCAGTGGAGCTCAGAGTAAAAAAAAGAGGCAGCACATAACCCCCACTGGGCACAGCCAGCGCCAGAGAGAAAGAAAAACCAAGAGACAGATGGAATAACCCGTAGGTTAGGATTGGAAGTTTTTCAGCCACGAAATAAGTGAATCTTTGTTGGCACAAAAAGGAAGCAAAGCCCTTCTCTGCTCTGCAGCCCCCTTCGTTTGTGGAACAGGGTGACGAATTTGCAGGATGCAGTTTGCAGTTCAATAAAGTGATGAAGAGGAGGCAAACGTTCAGAGTTCAGTTTGTCTTAAACAGCAGTAGATTCCTTCATGCTTTTTATTTTTAGATGGGAAAGAAAGGGATGCTTGTATGGTACGTGAATTCACTGTAAGTAACTCCGGCAAAACACGTAACCTCCCCGGGCATAACATTTCTGTTCTCATTAATGAAACTACTTAACTTTCAGGGTACGTTACGGCAAAATAAAAACACAGGCCATGAGCATGTAAAAACGTCGAGTATCATCTACAATCTAGAAACTGCTTGACAAAATGCCAAAGAAAATGAAGAAGCCAAGCTGAATGCATTACGAGCCTCCAGAAATATTTCATCTATAGTTAGAACAACAGAACTGAGTCTCCTTATCTAAATATGGAGCATGGGAAGCTTGAAGGAAAAAAAAAAAAGAAAAGAAAACAGGATGAAGAGTTGTTTTAGGATGTCACCAGGATTTCCATTACCTGGCAAGAGACTGCTGGGCTCCCTTCAAATCAAACCCAATCCAGTCCAGTCCCCCGGTGCTGGCAGACCCACCCCGGAGGTTTTGCTGTGTGGGGAGCTGGACCAGCGCATCGTCCCCAGCGAGGGCTGCTAGGAGCCGAGGGTGGCAGGAAGCCGCTGCTGCCTGAACTGCTGAGTAAGAGGAGTTAACAGCCAAGCTGTTTACAAGCTCTCTCATTTCTGCGGGTCCTGAAGCCTTCTGGAAGCAATATGTGGGCTTCCTCGGGCTCTCGAGAGGAAGCAGTGTAATATCCAGCCACAGATTTCAAAGTGAACCAGCACTTTAGAAAAGACACTTACATCTGGCGTTCAAGTAGTTTGTTTTTTCAAACTGCGGGCTATTAAAATATTGATACACAAACAGGAAAGTTTGTTTTCCTGCTTCCGCCCGTTCGTACACACAGGGAAAAAACAGCAAATCCCCCTGACCACAGAGATACAGACACTGCACTGCCTCACCAAACCACCAAAGGAACGAGGGCAGGAGGTCTTGTTGACTTAAGAGTGTCAAACTAAGTGGTTATTAGTAAGATGCAGGAAAAAACTCAAGCAGAAGGCTGAAACAGCACCGCAAATTAGAGATTGGTCACAGAGCCACTAGTGCTGCCCCACGTAGGTGCCAAATCCTGCCTGGGGTGGAGAAGCCAGTAACTGATCACGCTGAGGAACAGGCGTCTTGAGGCCCCGGCATGTTTTCCACGACACAGGTGCTGTTTCAGGTGCAGTGGCAAGCGGCTCACGGCTGGCTTTGAAGCATACAGGAGAAGACACAGCTCCACATAAAGCCGTTCACCGTGCTCTCCCCTCCTGTACTCTCTGCCAGACCATAAGCACCTGCCACAGAGATCGCTCCTGCCGGCAGATCCAACTTCCAAGCGTGAAAGGGGTCTCCAGGCAACAGCCACCTCCATCCTCCACTGTTCTTGGCTTCCAGCTCCCATTCGGGTGAGGGCGCAGCGTCTTTTATAATTCTGCCCTCTGTTAACCCTGACATTGCCTGTTAAACCACCCTAGAATTTTCTTCCCTCCTGCTGGTGTTTACCGTTTTCAGCAGCTGCATCACACGTTCTCCCATTACAAGGTAGTTATTTGTCTGGAGATGAATTTCGTAATCCAGCCCTGCCAGCTCAAAAGCCCCTGTGAGCTGTGGAGCGCTCTGCAATATTTTTGATGGTTTCCACTCTCACGTGCCATAACGGGTGGATTATTCCACCAGCTTCCGCCTGTGCTGCCAAAGCCCAGACTTTTCTAGGGAAGTTTTATAAGTCTTTCACGTCCATATCCAGATTTCTTACAGCTGTGCCGTTTCTTTCTAGAATCGCTGTCTCCTCAAGCTCTTTGGAAGGGCAGTCACATTGCAGTCACGTCACCACACGACTCCTCCAGTCCTACTTCCCACTTCCAATGCTTTGGCAAACCGCTATGACTCACTACGGACACCAGAAATGCAGTTTCTCTCTTTCATAGACTCAAGAAATCCGCATATTTTAGGATTAGAAGAACAACTCCAAGATTTCTGTTCCTCAGACCACGATATGTTTTTCCAAGGAGAAGAATTTAATCAGGGAACCAGTTCATCCTTACTGGTGACCAGATTTTACCACCCTCTTTCATTTCCTATTGCACTCAGCAAAGGCAAACTAGTTCCAGTAACGTCTTTGGCCAGATGTTCACACCTTAAAAGAGCACGCAGGCTGCTGCAAAATCCTACCAGCTTCAGGGATCCCGGCTGACAGCCTGAACTCATACTTCAAGCCCAGCTCTGCTCCTAACCACAGAGACATTCCTCACCCTTCAGATCCTGCCTTAACATGCCGCGCCAAAACAGAAGGAAAAGAAATTCTGCGTCTTTGATGTCACCTTCTAATAATTTATTCAAAAGGAAGAACTTCTCCTCTTCAGAAAAATTCTTAGGGACAGTTTTCATGCTATAGCCTGATTTTTAAAGGGTTGTTTGTACCCTCACGCTGACTTCTGTAGTCACCAAATGCACGTCAACTTCAGCAGAGCACTACCTCTGTGATTCTAAAGGCCTTTAAGGAACCTGGATGGTTGAAGGAATTCCAGGACAGAAAGGAAAGCTCAGACGCTGGACTTGAATGGATACATCAACGTTCAGTCCGAAAATCAACTCCTCAGCTGACCCTGTTCCCATTTTAACTTTTTGTGAGCACTTAAAACTTTGTGTTTCTAACTCTCCAAGTGCAAAGCTTCATCTGTCCTGTGAATAGAGGTGCCTCAGGCCCCACCCTGGGTTTCCCAGTGTCATGAGCTAGCTGGGATGGTCTGCCATCCCAGAAAAAACCACAAGCAATGCAAGAGGTTTGCCCCAAGTCTTCTCAAAGCTATCCTGAGATGCAACAGGCAGGGGCCAGGGGCAACGACACACGAGGTCGTACAACTGACAGGACACTGAGTGAGGGTAGGAGTTTTATAAACCCAAGTTTTATAAACCCAAGTTTATAACCATACTGTACCTAATTTAGAGCCGAGAGGTGAAATTTCATCTCCTGCTACCCAGCTGCTGGTGCTAAGTGGACCTTACGCAAGGAAGACAGCGGGGACCTGCTCGTCCCCCGCAAGAGCTCAGCCTCCAGGCCCTGAGACACTTCCCAAAGCTCCATTAAAACCAGCCCTTCTCAGAGACAACTGAATACTAATGGGTCAGAGCTCCCCCCTCCTCCTGCAAAAAGCGCGCGGCTGAATTGGCTCTCGCTAGCTGGAAGACAGAAGACATTCCCTGCCTTAAAGACCGGGCACAGAGGTGTCTAACTCAACCAGGCTGCGGTGCTGATGTGCCGCTCACAAAACCGGGCACAGCTATGATCAAAACCAACTGATGGGAGACGAAGAGGACGATCACTTAATTACACAGAAGGAATTTGTAAGTGAAGAGGAGTAACTGCCACCCTGCAAGCCCTAACTAGAATCACCAATTCCCGTCTGGTTTAGCTGTGGTTTCCATTACAGGCAACTCATCTGGCTGCATCTCCCAAGCTGCTGCCAGTCTCCAAGGTTCTCCCTTCCTGCAAGCAGCTTAGCAGGGAAAGTTTGGAGCCATTTCTTTAGGGTATCAAATAACATCAAACTCTACGTCTGCTCTCTTCCTACACCCTCAAAACAATCCGTCACAGCAGTTTAACGTCTCCTCTCTGACTCACCAGCTTCTCTCTTCTCTGCAGCTCACCTTCCTAGTGCTCACAGTCCTCTCCTTCTCACCACCACTTTCTGGTCTACTCTCCCCGCCACATCAGGCTTCCAACTTCAAATCACTTTTCCAGCTGCCCTTCATGCCCTGCCACATCCTCCTCGGCCTGAAGCTGCCCATTCTCTTCCTGCGGATCTTTGTTACCGCAGATCTGCTTTTGCTTGTTTTAACAGAAAAGCAAGAAAATAAGTGATTGGTACACGTGCAAATAGGTTACCCCTGGAAAACAGAGATAAAAACAATATGGCAAAAAACATTCTTGGTTTCCTTAAACTTTTCTGCCACGTTGCTCTTTTGAAGCTTTTAAACAAGAAAAACAGAAAGACCTTTTAAATGACAAAGGTGGCAAGGGAGCAGCAGGAGCACTTCGTATCTTGGGTCATCCAAGAGTTCTGCGTCAGAGCTCTGATTTAGTCATGAACTCTGGCACAAACACTTTTGACCTCGCTGGGGAATAGGTCTGAACTAAAACACTGCAAGATCTACACATTTTTGAGTCATGTGTTTCAAATGAAACATTCTTGCCTGTTAAATGTGGAGGTCATCAACCAGCAGTCCAGACAGGGAAACCAAGACGAGCAGCACCCCAAGCCATCACATGTGTCTAATTGCATCTACATCACCACAGTATTTCGACACAATATTCCGCTTGCACCATGTTCTCAGTGTGTGCAGAGCTGCGTGACAGCTCTTCTGCTGTTGCAGGAGGCAGAAAAACGCTGACAGCTGCGGGGCTGGTATGGAGAGAGACCATAGACGGGAAGTTGCATTCCCATCTGTCCAGAAAACCACTTGTGGTGCAAGAGCACCTTTCAAGCCGGCTTTAATCTGCACATTCAAGATGCTTCCCAAGATATTTTCCATTTTAGCATCTACATCAGTGTGGTACAGCCCTTCAGAGGGCCAAACGCATCCTCTCAAAGCAACCTGTGACTTCAGCATAGGCACACGAGAAAGGCCAACACATCCCTCTACCAACCACGAGGGAACACCCTCATTTCTTGTCAGGGCTTGTATTAGCCAATGCGCCTCTTAACCAGCCCGTACACTATTCTGAGGATGTAGACAAAAGTGTTATGTACCTGCCTGCACTACACTGAGGGGTGGTAAAATCAGCCACTACCAACCACAAACTTGGCTTTTAAAAATGGGCATCCACCCGGCACAAATATCCTCTGTAACTCAGACCACGAAACTGCGAGGCTGTCCTTCAAAATCAGGGAAAATTAGCCATAGCTTTTGGAAAGGCGGAAACTAGAAGAGGAATAAAACGTGTCTTGCTTTAACCACTCACCTGAGCATCTATTTTAATTAGTGCAATGTCAGCTTTTTCGTCAACATCTTTGATTTTAGCTTCATATGTTTCCCCGTTCTTCAGCTCCACCTTCACCCGGTTTTTGTTGGTGACAACGTGGGCGTTTGTCACTATCAGTCCATCTTCCGAGACGATGAACCCTGAACCACTGGCAACGGGGATCTCCCTCTTCGAATAAGGAAGTCTAGAAGACATGAGAAATAAACGTTTATTGCTGCAGGAAGTGGAATGATCACAAATCACTCCAGATAGCACCGAGCCAAAAAGAGCCTGGTGGGTTTTACCGCCGTTATTTACTGTCATTAAGATAATGCACACGCGTTAGTTTAACTTTTTCTTTTTTGCCAGGACTCTTAAATTATGTTTAATGCTTAAGCATGATAAATATTTATCATCTCAAAAGCCTCTTCGTTATTACACCGCATCAATCAACACTTCTGGCGCACTGGCAGCTGTTTTCAAGAATACAAAAAATCAAAACCGGGCATCTTGTTTACTTGCGAAATAATTCAATGTGAACCACGGCAGGAGCGATCTTCTCCACCACATCTGCAATAAAGTTGTATTTGTGCCGCAGGCTATTGGGATGTTCTTGGCCTGAAATAGAAACAGAAAACATGTCATGAGTTCCTCAAGTGACAGGAGAAGAGTCATTGCAAAACACCTGAACTAAAAAAAGCTCCAAGTGGGGCATCTTTCCCCTCCTTAAGTCATCTGCGGCGTAACCCTTGCCCCCAGATTTCCCTTCTGCCTCTTTGCCCAGAAGGACAAACAGACCCATGAGACCTTCTTGTTTCGAGTCTCGCAGTCAGGCCGCGGGGCAGCAGACGTGTGGCCGCAGCCGGTGGCTCAGCGCGCCCCACCGCTGCCAGCGGCCGGGGATGAGGAAGGCACTGCAGGAGCACGGAGGTCATCACT
>NW_010398126.1:0-231 GCF_000710305.1 Buceros rhinoceros silvestris | reverse complement strand
CTGAGCGGGGTTTGCTACTCAGCTGCCCCCCTTCCTGCCCTCACCTCTCCTCTGGATGCTCCGTTTAGCTCGCGTGGTCTGCTCGGAGCAAACAGACGGGCTCTGTTCCCCGGCCAGAACACGCCTGCTCGATGGTTTTTGAAGTCTCACGCTGCTGCATCTGTAGAACGCCGAGGACAACGAGGTCCCAACCCCGGAGCGAGCCTCCAGCAGCTGCTGGGGAAGTTCAGC